>NC_084619.1:67112747-67400247 GCF_033978795.1 Nerophis ophidion | reverse complement strand
ACTTTCACATCTTTCAACCACTGGTGCAACTTGAATCTGTCGATTGGTATGTGTTTGTTTGGCATTAAATGTGGGTGGAGGGAAAGGCTGGATGCAAATATAACTACAAATGAGGCATAATGATGCAGTATGTACATACAGCTAGCCTAAATAGCATGTTAGCATCCATTAGCTTGCAGTCATGCCATGCGCAAATATGTCTGATTAGCATATAAGTCAATAACATCAACAAAACTCACCTTTGTGTTTTCGCTGACTTTATCATTGGAAATGCATCTTCTTTGAGTGTCGCAGGATATCCACACATCTCTGCCGTAGCATCGCTATCTTCGGTAGCGATGCCACGACAGCACAGAACAAACGAAGGACTTTCGGATCTTTCAACCACTGGTGCAACTTGAATCTGTTGATTGGTATGTGTTTGTTTGGCATTAAATGTGGGTGGAGGGAAAGGCTGGATGCAAATATAGCTACAAATGAGGCATAATGATGCAATATGTACATACAGCTAGCCTAAATAGCATGTTAGCATTGATTAGCTTGCAGTCCTGCTGTGCACAAATATGTCTGATTAGCACAAAAGTCAATAACATCAACAAAACTCACCTTTGGGATTTCTTGATTTTATCGTTGGAAATACATTTGCTTAGAGTGTCGCAGGATATCCACACATCTCTATCGTAGCATCGCTATCGTCGGTTGCGATGCTACGACGGATCAGAACAAATGAGGGACTTTCGCATCTTTTGACCACTGGTGCAACTTGAATCCGTCGATTGGTATGTGTTTGTCTGGCATTAAATGTGGGTGGAGGGAAAGGCTGGATGCAAATATAGCTACAAATGATGCATAATGATGCAATATGTACATACAGCTAGCCTAAATAGCATGTTAGCATCAATTAGCTTGCAGTCCTGCTGTGCACAAATATTTCTGATTAGCACAAAAGTCAATAACATCAACAAAACTCACCTTTGGGATTTCTTGATTTTATCGTTGGAAATACATTTGCTTAGAGTGTCGCAGGATATCCACACATCTCTATCGTAGCATCGCTATCGTCGGTTGCGATGCTACGACGGATCAGAACAAATGAGGGACTTTCGCATCTTTCGACCACTGGTGCAACTTGAATCTGTCGATTGGTATGTGTTTGTCTGGCATTAAATGTGGGTGGAGGGAAAGGCTGGATGCAAATATAGCTACAAATGAGGCATAATGATGCAATATGTACATACAGCTAGCCTAAATAGCATGTTAGCATCGATTAGCTTGCAGTCCTGCTGTGCACAAATATTTCTGATTAGCACAAAAGTCAATAACATCAACAAAACTCACCTTTGGGATTTCTTGATTTTATCGTTGGAAATACATTTGCTTAGAGTGTCGCAGGATATCCACACATCTCTATCGTAGCATCGCTATCGTCGGTTGCGATGCTACGACTGATCAGAACAAATGAGGGACTTTCGCATCTTTTGACCACTGGTGCAACTTGAATCCGTCGATTGGTATGTGTTTGTCTGGCATTAAATGTGGGTGGAGGGAAAGGCTGGATGCAAATATAGCTACAAATGAGGCATAATGATGCCAGCCTAAATAGCATTTTAGCATCGATTAGCATGCCGTGACCATTGATATGTCTGATTAGCACACTCCACGTAAGTCAACTTGAATCCGTCTCTGTTCGTGTTGTTACACCCTCCGACAACGAGGCATGATGTCTCCGAGGTACGGAAAAGGAGTCGAAAAAACGGAAAATAACAGAGCTGATTTGGCTTGGTGTGTGTAATGTGTTTGATAAAACGGAGGAGTTTTTCCCGTTGTGACGTCACGGGTGAAAGCGAACAATTGATAGGCGTTTCGATTGCCAAATTCACCCTTTTAGAGTTCGGAAATCGGTTCAAAAAACATATGGTCTTTTTTCTGCAATAATGTGATAATGTTCCCCTTTAAAGGGGAACATTATCACCAGACCTATGTAAGCGTCAATATATACCTTGAACCATATATTTTTTTTAACCGATTTCCGAACTCCAAATGGGTGAATTTCGGCGAATTAAACGCCTTTCTGTTTATCGTGCTGGAGGCGATGACGTCAGAATGTGACGTCGCCGAGGTAACACACCCACCATTTTAATTTTCAACACATTACAAACACCGGGTCTCAGCTCTGTTATTTTCCGTTTTTTTGACTATTTTTTGGAACCTTGGAGACATTATGCCTCGACGGTGTGTTGTCGGAGGGTGTAACAACACTAACAGGGAGGGATTCAAGTTGCACCACTGGCCCGAAGATGCCAAAGTGTCTGCCGCCAGACCCCCATTGAATGTGCTAGAGTGTCTCCACATTTGACCGGCGATGCTAAGACAGACATGGCACAGAGATGTATGGATAACCTGCAGATGCATTTGCAACGATAGTCAACGAAATCACAAAGGTGAGTTTTGTTGATGTTGACTGCCAGCTAATCGATAATAACATGCTATGCTAATCGATGCTAACATGCTATTTACCGGCGGTGCTAAAGCAGACATGGCACAGAGATGTATGGATAACCTGTAGATGCATTTGCAACTATATTAGGTTTCCTTCCACCCACATTTAATGCGAAACAAACACTTACCAATCGACGGATTTAAGTTGCTCCAGTGTCAAAAGATGCGAAAGTCCTGATCGTTTGGTCCGCACATTTTACCGCCGATGCTAACGCAGCTATTCGGCCATGCTATGGCTATGAATAGCGTCAATAGCTTCAGTTTCTTCTTCAATATTTTCATACTCCAACCATCTGTTTCAATACATGCGTAATCTGTTGAATCGCTTGAGTCGCTGAAATCCGAGTTTGAATCCGAGCTAATGTCGCTATATCTTGCTGTGCTATTCCCATTGTTTGTTTACATTGGCAGCACTGTGTGACGTCACAGGGAAATGGCCAGTGTCTTCGCAGAGAGCCGAAAATAAGGCACTTTAAAGCTTTATTGAGGGATATTCCGAGACCGGTAAAATTTTGAAAAAAACTTCAAAAAATACAACAAGCCACTGGGAACTAATTTTTTTTATTGTTTTTAACCCTTTTGAAATTGTGATAATGTTCCCCTTTAACCTCATTGCAACATCCGCCTGGCCTCACCACATTGCGGCTGCAGGGTTGAGCTTCTTTAGCCGCTGATCGCCTTGAGAATCCCTTCTGAAAAAGCACCCAAAACACGGCTGCTTTGTTAGCGCCGCTGCTTTGAAAGCGGGTTTTATGGTCAGTGCTGATGGGCAGATAATCAGATGTAGGGGTTGAAGAACTAGATCTGTCCTTTAAGGGTTGGGATTTATGCCACAGATCAAGCGGACATTTGCGAGGCTGCTATTATCCTGAGTGGGATTACCATTGCCCGTTAATCATGGTGGTCCTTGGCGGGGAGGGGTGTGTGGAGTCTACTTCACCTAGCAGACGGGGGTTGAGGGGGTCTGCATTATCTCAATGACAAACAAGCTGGCGATGAGCTGATTTGTCCAAAGAGCTGATTAGACAATAGTCTTCAAGGGCACCGCCAGGCGCCTGGCACAATGCCTTTGATTGTGAACATGTGCCACCCACTGCTGGCTTTAATTAGAAAAACTACATTTTTTACACTATTAGGCATTGATTGGCCTAATTATATCATTGACATGTGTGTCAGCTCCAAGGCATCCCTCAGAGCTGGGGAAAACGTTTTTTTTTTCCCCAGAAGCCGACTTGTGGACTGTTGGGGGAAAAGCCCCTTAGTGCAGGGGTCACCAACCTTTTTGAAAGCAAGAGCTATTTCTTGGGTACTGATTAATGTGAAGGGCTACCAGTTTGATACACACTTAAATAAATTGCCAGAAATAGACAATTTGCTCAATTTACCTCTAATAAATAAATTTTTATTTATAAAAAAATGGGTATTTCTGTCTGTCATTCCGTCGTACCTTTTTTTTCCTTTTACGGAAGATTTTTTGTAGAGAATAAATGATGAAAAAATACTTAATTGAATGGTTTAAAAGTGGAGAAAACACGGAAAAAATGGAAATAAAATTTTGAAACATATTTTATCTTCAATTTTGACTCTTCAACATTCAAAATTCAACTGAAAAAAAGGAAGAGAAAAACTAGGTAATTTGAATCTCTTTGAAAAAAATAAAAACATTTTTTGGAACGTCATTAGTAATTTTTCCTGATTAAGATTAATTTTTGGAATTTTGATGACATGTTTTAAATAGGTTCAAATCCAATCTGCACTTTGTTAGAATATATAACAAATTGGACCAAGCTATATTTCTAACAAAGACAACTCATTATTTCTTCTAGATTTTCCAGAACAAAAATTTTAAAAGAAATTCAAAATGATTTGAAATAAGACTTAAATGTGATTTTACAGATTTTCAAGATTTGCCAGAATATTTTTTTTGAATTTTAATCATAATAAGTTTGAAGAAATATTTCAGAAATATTCTTCGTCGAAAAAACAGAAGCTAAAATGAAGAATTAAATTAAAATGTATTTATTATTCTTTACAATAAAAAAAAATACTTGAACAATGATTTAAATTGTCAGGAAAGAAGAGGAAGGAATTTAAAAGGTAAAAAGGTATATGTGTTTAAAAATCCTAATATCATTTTTAAGGTTGTATTTTCTTTCTAAAATTGTCTTTCTGAAAGTTATAAGAAGCAAAGTAAAAAAATAAATGAATTTATTTAAACAAGTGAAAGTTAAAATATTTTCTTTGATTTTCAAATTCTATTTGAGTTTTGTCTCTCTTCGAATTAAAAATAACAAGTTTGTGTAAACATTTGAAGAGCTCTCTTTCTGGTCCACATATGAAATAACAAGTGTGTGTAAACATTTGAAGTGCTCCTCCTCTGGTCAACATATGAAATAACAAGTTTGTGTAAGAAATTGAAATGTGCCCCCTTAGGCCAAAATTAATAATAAAAAAAAAAAACATGTATATAGAGACATGCTGTAATAACTTGAAGTAAATAATGAAGATTAAAAATAAAAATGTCAAAAATGAACTAAAAGCAGTCTTTTTCTCACAATGTGTGGACTTATTTCTTATAAAACTGGGAACAATGTTTGGCATTAAATGTGGGTGGAGGGAAAGGCTGGAAGCAAATATAGCTACAAATGAGGCATAATGATGCAATACGTACTTACAGCTAGCCTAAATAGCATGTTAGCACCGATTAGCTTGCAGTCATGCCGTGCACAAAAATGTCGGATTAGCACTAAAGTCAGTAACATCAACAAAACTCACCTTTGTGATTTCTTGATTTTATCGTTGGAAATACATTTGCTTAGAGTGTCGCAGGATAGCCACACATCTCTATCGTAGCATCGCTATCGTCGGTAGCGATGCCAGGACAGCACAGAACAAAGGAAGGACTTTCGCATCCTTCAACCACTGGTGCAACTTGAATCTGTCGATTGGTATGTGTTTGTTTGGCATTAAATGTGGGTGGAGGGAAAGGCTGGATGCAAATATAGCTCTTCGAATTAAAAATGTCGAGCAAAGGGAGACCAGCTTGCTAGTCAATAAATACAATTTAAAAAATAGAGGCAGCTCACTGGTAAGTGCTGCTATTTGAGCTATTTTTCCAACAGGCCAGCGGGCGACTCATCTGGTCCTTATGGGCGACCTGGTGCCCTCGGGCACTGCGTTGGTGACCCCTGCCTTAGTGTGAAACAGACTTGAATGAAACTTGAATGGGAACCCAACTGTCGACCTCTGTGTTTATTCATTGATAACTGCTTATCATTCTCTGCTTGTGAGTCTTCACAGCAGATCCCCCGGAGGATGTTCTCTCTAAGAATAATGAGAATTTTTCTCTTTGGAGAGCCAGTTATGAGGAGATCCTGCAGTCTCTGACAATCCATTCAGGGTCACTGGGTCTTTAGTCCGATACTGTAGGTCTCAGGGTGAGTTTGCACAAAGGGACTCTGATGCACTCGTTTAGTCAAGTTTGATTGAACACAATCATCCAAGGCTCATACAGGATTTCATTTGGTTCTCGGTTTGCTTGCTATATATGTATGTGTATATATATATATATATATATATATATATATATATATCTGCTGCTGATTGGCACCTGGCCACACCTGATGTCAATCAGCCCGCTCTTATTTAGACCTGTTTTCCCCTCCATTGAGTGCTGGATTATTTTCTACTTGTCCTTCCTATTGGTCGCGTAATTGCAGCGTAGCGGTAAGCTATATTTGGTAGATATTTGTAGCTTACTGTTTTTTCTTCCCTGCTTCCGATTTGTTTGTTCATAGCCTAGTTTGTTATCCGCCTCGTGAGCAGCTTTTGTTTGTACCCTTTTTTTGTTTTTGTTTTTAGTATTTTAAATTAAAACCACGTTTTCTTAGTCAATGCCTGCCTCCTTCTCTGCATCTTGGGGTTCGTCAACAACACACTTTGACAGGTACTAGTATAGTATTGCGATACTAGTGATTCATATTCGGTACTATACCGCCTCTAAAAAGTACCGTACTAAACATACTAAACATACTTCACTACACACCGTAGGAGGATACAATAGCTCACCGGCATCACAATGTAAACAAACGCCATGAGTGGATCTACACCTGACATCCACTGTAATGATACCAAGTACAAGAGCGTATCTATTCGATAATACTATGATTACATCGATATTTTTTTAGCATCACAGAATCTGTTTTTTTTTTTTAAACATATTATGTTTAAAAAGTGTCCCTGGACACATGAGGATTTTGAATATGACCGATGTACAATCCTGTAACTACTTGGTATCGGATCCATATCTAAATGAGTGGTATCATCCAAAACTAATGTCAAGTATCAAAGAAGAGAAGAATAAGTGATTATTACATTTTAACAGAAGTGTAGATAGAACATGTTTAAACTGAAAACAGCGCGACACCTACCCTTTACATCAGTATTTCTTAACCATATTATTATTGGTTTATTAGGTATTAAATTTTATTGTACGATCCTGTAACTACTTGGTATCGGATCCATACCTAAATGTGTTGTATCATCCAAAACTAATGTCAAGTATCAAAGAAGAGAAGAATAAATTATTATTACATTTTAACAGAAGTGTAGATAGAACATGTTCAAACAGAAAATAAGCAGACATTAACAGTAAATGAACAAGCGGATGAATTATCCATTTTTACAGTTCGTCCCTCATAATGTGTAGAAAATAATAGGTGTATAAATGAGACAATAAGTTACTGCATACGTTAGCAGACTAATTAGAAGTCTTTGTTTGTTTACTTACTACTAAAAGACAAGTTGTCTAGTATGTTCAACATTTTATTTAAGGACTAAATGACAATAATAAACATATTTTTCATGTACACTAACATGTGTTGTTACAATAAAGACAATAATGACGTTTTTGTGGTCCCCTTTATTTAGAAAAGTATTGAAAAGAGTTGAAATACATTTCGTACCGGTACCAAAATATTGGTGTCGACACACACACACACACACACACACACACACACACACACACACACACACACACACACACACACACACACACACACACACACATATATATATATATATATATTTATATATATATATGTATATATATATACATCCGTGTTTGAACGTATTTGCTTTAAGGCGCTATTTTTAACTTGTTCTGCATCTTACCATCGCCGCACAACAAGTTAAAAATAGCGCCTTAAGGCAAACACGTTGTCAGGCTATGGACTATGGGGTTTGTTTTCCCGGAAGGCAAAAGAAAGTTGGCGCGGGCAAGACGTGAATGTAAGTACAGATTTATTTATTACACTAACAAACTACATAAAAAGAAGCAAACAACGGCGCGCACAATGGCGGAGAACAAACTTGACTATAAAAACAAAAACTAGCACACAGGCAGAACTATGGACAAAAAAGGAAAACTCAATAACTGTGACATAAACAAACCCAAAAAACGTACGTGGCATGGGCAGAAGGGAAACTATGGACAGAAGGATTAAACAGGCATGGCATGGCATGAAGGGAGTAGAGGTAAAGTCGCCAGGCTGACTACCCGGCAACTACAGGTTTAAATAATGCTGTGGAGATTAGTGACAGGTGTGCGAGGGCAAAACGTGAGACAGGTGCGTGACAAATGGACAGGTGAAAATTAATGAGTTGCTATGGTGACAAAACAAACAAAAGTGCACAAAGTGTCCAAAAACAAAACCGAACATGACTAAAACAAAACATGATCACACAGACATCAGGGTTTTTGTGGGGAATTCAAAAACATTAAATTAATTTTGCGAAAATTAAGGCCATGAATGTCTGACTCAGACAAAGCATTACATTTAATATCCAGACGCATTAAAAATTCTAGGATTGTGTGATAGTAGTCAGTCTATCAGTGAAAATTAACTTAATAATTCCGCTGTGTCTGTCATGTTTTTCCTTTTTGGCTTTCTATGAAAGGTCTTTTAAGGTTTGAAAGTGTGATAAGTGCTGCCCCCATGCGGCAAATAAACGGTTCCGGGGGCCCAAACATTGGCGTTCTTTGGTGAGTGTCGACATGTGGTGTGTCATTCCCACAGTGGATCCATTCGACATGTGGTGTGTGGTGTGACATTCCCACAGTGGATCCATTCGACATGTGGTGTGTCATTCCCACAGTGGATCCATTCGACATGTGGTGTGACATTCCCACAGTGGATCCATTCGACATGTGGTGTGACATTCCCACAGTGGATCCATTCGAATATGAGGTGTGACATTCCCACAGTGGATCCATTCGACATGTGGTGTGTCATTCCCACAGTGGATCCATTCAAGTTCCTTCATCTGTTGCATAACTTGATGTCTACTGTACACAATATAAACTACAACAATATCTATTCAACATCTTTTATTGACTCATCTTACTTTTAATGCAAATATCAATCCAGGATGTGCCGCCTACTTCTTTGTTTAAAGAAAGAGTAAAGGCAATGATGTAAAGTTGTTTATGTGTGGGTTTACTACCCGTACCTTGTTTGCTCTTTTAATGTGCTCTTTATTCTTACGATGCTTACGCTCGCCAAGATTAAAGCAACCGGGTGCCCTGCAGTTCAGTGAAACCTTTAAAAAAAAAGCGCTTTGATTTCATTCCGAACAACACAATTGCACTTGTGTACAAATATTGGGGTATTTTCTTTCGCAAATCTGAAATAAGCAATCGAGTGATAACCTGGGATTAATCATGATTAATCACAGCTCAAGATTGTGATTAATCCAAGTAGAAAAATAATCACTTGTATACACACTAGAGATATGCGGATAGGCAATTATAGCATCCGCAACCGCATCACTAAAGTCATCCACCCGCTATCCACCCGAACCAATATTTTATCAACACCGCAACCGCCCGCCACCCACCCTTTGTTATATATCAGGGGTCGACAGCTTTAACCACTCATAGATCTAAATTGACCAGTTTCACCAAGTATCGAAGACAATGGGAGCCGCAAACATTCTCGCGACTGTTTGCTGGTGCTTATCCAGATAATGAGAATAAGGGCATACTATGACGGCATTGCCTTTGACACCTACAACAACACGTACTATCTTTTTGCCAGTCCAGTATAATGTCATATTTGGCTTCCGCAGATACACGTACACGACTGAGAGGCATACTGGGTGACACAGAGTACACTGATGGTTGTGACATAAACAATTTTAACACTCTTACTAATATGCGCCACACTGTGAAGCCACACCAAACAAGAATGACAAACACATTTTGGGAGAACATCCTCACCGGAACACAACATAAACGCAACACAACAAATACCCAGGATCCTTTGCATCCACGACTCTTCCTGAATGTATTTTACATCCCCGCGCCCCCAACCCTGCCCACCTTACCAACGCAATAAAGTCAGAAAGAGTTATGGATGCAAAGGATTTTTTTTACCTAATTAACAGTAATTTGAGTACATATGCATTTTTTCAATTATAATTCTGACCCCTGCAAACAATATGAATCATTGCAAAACAATTTTGGAACTGGTTGAAATGTCAACTTTTCACTTATTTCACAGATGGACAACAAGCAATTTAGTCATTCTAAATTATTTCATTAAAACAATAGAACATATGGAATAGTGTTTCCCCTGACAGTAATAAAGTAATACAATAGTGTAATCTCTGCATGCCCCTTAGAAAGGCAACATTCACTTGTAGAAGATAAATCATTTACGCACTCTTTTTTTACGAAGCCACGCTGTTGTAACACGTGCTGAATGTGGCTTGGCATTGTCTTGCTGAAATAAGCAGGGGCGTCCATGAAAAAGACGGCGCTTGTTAATGGTGCTTATTAATGGTGCCTTCACAGATGTGTAAGTTACCCATGCCTTGGGCACTAATGCACCCCCACACCATCACAGATGCTGGCTTTTGAACTTTGCGTCGATAACAGTCTGGATGGTTCGCTTCCCCTTTGGTAAGGATGACACGATGTCGAATACTTCCCCAAAAAAATTTGAAATGTGGACTCGTCAGACCACAGAACACTTTTCCACTTTGCATCAGTCCATCTTAGATGATCTCGTAGCCAGAAAAGCCAGTGGCGTTTCTGGATGTTGTTGATAAAATGGCTTTCGCTTTGCATAGTTGAGCTTTAACTTGCATTTACAGATGTAGCGACAAACTGTATTTAGTGACAGTGGTTTTCTGAAGTGTTCCTGAGCCCATGTGGTGATATCCTTTAGAGATTAATGTCGGTTTTTGATACAGTACCGTCCGAGGGATCGAAGGTCACGGTCATTCAATGTTGGTTTACGGCCGTGCTGCTTACGTGGAGTGATTTCTCCAGATTATCTGAACCTTTTGATGACATTATGGAGCGTAGATGTTGAAATCCCTAAAATTCTTGCAATTGCACTTTGAGAAACGTTGTTCTTAAACTGTTTGACTATTTGCTCACGCAGTTGTTGACAAAGGGGTGTACCTCGCCCCATCCTCTCTTGTGAAAGACTGAGCATTTTTTCGGAAGCTTTTTTTTATACCCAATCATGGCACCCACTTGTTCCCAATTAGCCTGCACACCTGTGGGATGTTCCAAATAAGTGTTTGATGAGCATTCCTCAACTTTAACAGTATTTATTGCCACCTTTCCCGACTTCTTTCTCACGTGTTGCTGGCGTCAAATTCTAAAGTTGAGGATTATTTGAGTTTATGAGTTTGAACATCGAATATGTTGTCTTTGTAGCATATTCAACTGAATATGGGTTGAAAAGGATTTGCAAATCATTGTATTCCGTTTATATTTACATCTAACGCAATTTCCCAACTCATATGGAAACGGGGTTTGTAGAATTCAAATTATAGTGCCCCCCCCCCACCCCCCACTAAAATATCATAAAAGTTAACTAACAGTTAGTTAACTGTGCTTCCAGTTACTTGTTTTTTTCTTCAAGTTCTTTCATCCCAAGGTCCTTTCTTTCAAACTGTTGCCTCTTTTCCAAAAGCTCTCTTATCAGGTTTGTGGCTTGACCTTTGCTGCGGTCGCCGCTATTAACATTCATTTTGACACACACACTTCTACAGGCCAATGGAGATGTTCATGGTTAAAATAACATGTTTTCATTGGCAGTGCAGGATAAAAAAAAATGAGAGAATGAAGGACTTTACAGTAGTTTTGGTGAGCAGTCGTGGTGGTGAAAGCAGACCGCAACAGATTTACCCCGGAGACGAATACCAAGCCCTCCCGTGCAAGTCAGACGCTCGGCTAATCCATGGAAACTAGCCCGCTGGAACACGGTCATTATGTCTTCCCTCACACCCGAAGACGTCTCCAGAAAACCCAAGCTGACCTCCAGAGTCGCCCCCTGCAGCTCTCAGGAGTGCGTTGGTAAACAACGGGAAACTTCAGGTCTAAAGGTGCATCGCTCTCCACCCCCCGACTGTGCAAATTGTTCCGTGGAGGGGGAAAAAAAAACAAAAATACAAGCCTTCCCTCAACGAGTGGGCGATTCAGTGACATGTGATGGATTAAATAATTGTACAGTTCATGGGAAAAAAAAAAAAGAGAGGAATCGATAAGCTCTCTTCGAGCCCCCCCCCGCTGGAGAGGATGTTTGGTATGTCCACGCTGACCTTGTCATGCTCGTAATGATGGCGGCCAACCAGGAGTGAGCATAATAATGGTCCTGCGGGGCGTGCAAGTGGCACTTAGAGGGCATGAGTCCATGCTCCGGACGGGGTGGCGGGCGCTATGGTGGTGCCTTCAGGTGAGCTGAGCTGAGGACCGGTTTTAGCCAGCAAAGGATTGTTTTTATTCCTCGCTCTGAACAGTAAACTGACAGTCTATTTTCCACTGGTTTCTAAGAGGATATTCCCATCCATCATCAAGGGTATCAGACTTGTTTGCAGCCATCAGTGATCTCCAGTCTTCTCTGCCATGTATCAGGGATGCGATTTTTCCGTCCGTAGTCTGAAGTCTGTCTTTTTTCTCTGTAAAACTAGAAACACATTTTTTCCTCTTTCCTTCGTTTTTCCTGACCTACAATGTGTGTTAAAATCTTGATCCGTCTCTTTGCCATACCTGCCAACAACAACGGTTTTCCCGTAATAGTGCAGTTTTTGATAATCCACTGGTAACCCATGTGGTTCCTGTGGATGCGAACACAAGTTGTAATTACTGTAGTGTACTGAAAAAGAAAAAGTAATGTGTAAATAATGTAAATATTTATATAAACTAGCTGTGGCTGTGAAGTGAACTATAGTAAGGCTGTAAATACTGTATAGAGTATGCTAACCCATGTGGTTCCTGTGGATGCGAACACAAGTTGTAATTACTGTAGTGTACTGAAAAAGACACATTAATGTGTTAATAATGTCAACAAGTAGATGAACCATTTGTGGGTGGGAAATTAATACTGGTATGGTTGTAAATACTGTATAGAGTAGGCTAACCCATGTGGTTCATGTGGATGCGAACACAAGTTGTAATTACTGTAGTGTACTGAATAAGATAAAGTAATGTGTACATAATGTCAATAACTAGATAAACCATCTGTGGCTGTGAAGTGAACACTAGTAAGGTTGTAAATACTGTTTAGAGTATACTAACCTATGTGGTTCCTGTGGATGCGAACACAAGTTATAATTACTGTAGTTTACTGAAACAGACAAAGTACAGAGTAATTAATGTCAGTAAGTAGATAAACCATCTGTAGCTGTGAAGTGAACACTAGTAAGGTTGTAAATACTGTATAAAGTAAGCTAACCCATGTGGTTCCTGTGGATGTGAACACATTACTATAGTGATTAAATAACATAGAGACTGAAACAGACAAAGTAATGTGTAAATAATGTCAACAACTAGATGAACCATCTGTGGCTGTGAATTGAACACTAGTAAGGTTGTAAATAGTGTTCAGAGTAGGCTAACCCATGTGGTTCCTGTGGATGTGAACACATTACTGTAGTGACTAAATAACATAGTGACTGAAATAGACAAAGTAAAGAGTAAATGATGTGAATGAGTAGATGAACCATATGTGGCTGTGAAGTGAACACTAGTAAGGTTGTAAATATTGTATAGAGTAGGCTAACCCATGTGGTTCCTGTGGAACAGATATGTAAGTTACCCATGCCTTGGCCACTAATACACCCCCATACCATCACACATGCTGGCTTTTACACTTTCACCTTAGAACAGACTGGATGGTTATTGTCCTCTTTGGTCCACAGTTTCCAAAAACAATTTGAAATGTGGACTTGTCAGACCACAGAAAACTTTTCCACTTTACATCAGTCCATCTTAGATGAGCTCGGGCCCCAGCGAAGCAGGCGGCGTTTCTGGGTGTTGTTGACAAATGGCTTTGGCTTTGCATAATAGAGTTTTAACTTGCACTTACAGATGTAGCGACCGACTGTAGTTACTGACAGTGGTTTCCTGAAGTGTTCCTGAGCCCATGTGGTGATATCCTTTACTGTAGACACTGATGTGGCTTTTTGATGACTGAGAGATGGAAGGTGCGTGATATCATGGCTTACGTGCAGTGATTTTTTTCCCACATTCTCTCAACCTTTGGATGATATTACGGCGAGTAGTTGGTGAAACAATAGTTTGTTGAGGAATCTTTTTCTTAAACAATTTGCTCAGGCATTTGTTGACAAAGTGGTGACCCTCGCCCCGTCCTTGTTTGTGAATGAGTGAGCATTTCATGGAAGCTGCTTTTATACCCAATCATGGCACCCACCTGTTCCCAATTATAAGTGAGTCTTTGACGAGCATTGCTCAACTTTCTCAGTCTTTTTTGCCACTTGTGCCAGCTTTTTTGCACCAAATTCCAGATAATATTTGCAAAATAGAGCAAAGTTTCTCAGTTGATTCAACTGAATATAAGTGAAAAGGATTTGGTGTATTCTCTTTTTATCAACCATTTTTATCGACAACTCGACAGGTCGGGGTGGTTGTATTTTGTCGCCGTCATGGCGAGAAAACAGCAAGTTTGTATTTTAAAAGCAGGCAGTCTGGCTCCTGAGTGGACTCCAAACCTTCTTTCTTCCTCCTTCCTGATGCGCTCCCTCCAAGGAGGCCGACGGGGGCAGTTTCATTAAGTTAAGTAAAGTTGAACTCCTGAGAAGTCGTTGTTAGACGTCGCCCGGCCCCAGGCCTTTTGACTCCTCTTTTATCGACCTTGTGCTTGCATTTATTGATGGCGGCCCCGTGGACCGATGGCCGGAGTGGGATCCGTGTCCCGTGGGTCTTCCGGGCCGCAAACAAACGGGACGGGAAGAGCTCATAAAGCAAGTCTTGGCCAGAGAAACACACTTTCTCCTCCTTGGCTTCACCCTCACATGTCACTGGGATGTCACTCCTCATATTTGACTAATCACAGCCATCAATCATGCTGGGAAGTGATTACTTTTATGCTAATACCTGCTTGGGTTGCATCTTGCTCCTTTTGCATAGTAACAAAGGAAATGGCTAATAATTATGTAAAAATAATGATAATGATAATAATGTCAATAGAATAGAATCGAATAGAAAGTACTTTATTGATCCTTGTGAAGACAAGAAGTGAAAGAGGCGAGGACAAGAAGAGGCGGCCTGCAGATGTCAGTCAGGCGGTAGAAGCGATGGAGTGTAATTGAGAGGCGAGCAAAGGTGCAGAAGTGCGCTCGGGGAGGATGACAACAATTTGTTGTCTATTGGCTTTTTCCAAGTGAGACTGGACATGACAGCCATGATCCACCATCACAACACAACACAACACAACACAACACAGGGCTTCTTTTTCAACACTAGACCAACAAAACAAAACAAAGAAAAAAATAGTTTTTCTTGTCTTTAAACTTGCAAGGAAGTGAGTTAGTTGACTTATTAGTGACACTGACAAACATGTGTGGAAATAATATTAGTGAAACTGTTGTTTTTATCATCAAATATACACTCTTTTCTGGACTAGACGTCGTACCAGTCGCATATAAGCCACACTAGCCGGATATAAGTCGCAGCAGCGGCATATTAGTTGCAGCAGTGGCATATAGGTCACAGCAGCAGTATATACGTTGCAGGAGCGGTATAAAAGTCGCAGCAGCGGCATATAAGTCGCAGCAGCGGCATATAAGCCGCAGCAGCGGTATATAACTCGCAGCCGGGGCATATAAGTCGCAGCAGTGGTATATAAGTCGCAGCAGCGGCATATAAGTCGCAGCAGTGGTATATAAGTCGCAGCAGCGGTATATAAGTCGCAGCAGCAGCATATAGGTCACAGCAGCAGCATATAGGTCGCAGCAGCAGTTTATAGGTCCCAGCAGCAGTATATAAGTCACAGTAGCGGTTTATAAGTTGCAGCAGCGGTATATAAGGAACAGCAGCGGTATATAAGTTGCAGCAGCATATAAGTCGCAGCAGCGGTATATAAGTTGCAGCAGCAGCATATAAGTCGCAGCAACGGTATATAAGTCGCATCAGCGGCATATAAGTCGCAGCAGCGGCATATAAGTTGCAGCAGCAACATATAAGTCGCAGCAGTGCCACATAAGTCGTAACAGCGGCATATAGGTTGCCGCAGCGGTTTATAGGTCCCAGCAGTGGTATATAAGTCACAGCAGCGACATATAATTTGCAGCAGCTGCATATAAGTCGCAGCAGTGGCATGTAGGTCGCAGCAGCGGTTTAAGGTTGCAGCAGCGTAGGGCACAACAGCGGCATATAAGTCGCAGCAGCGGTATATAAGTTGCAGCAGCAGCAGCATATAAGTCGCAGCAGCGGCATATAAGTTGCAGCAGCGACATATAAGTCGCAGCAGCGCCATATAAGTCGTAACAGCGGCATATAGGTTGCCGCAGCGGTTTATAGGTCCCAGCAGTGGCATATAAGTCACAGCAGCGACATATAATTTGCAGCAGCTGCATATAAGTCACAGCAGTGGCATATAGGTCCGGTTTATAGGTTGCAGCAGCGTAGGGCACAACAGCGGCATATAAGTCGCAGCAGCGGTACATAAGTCGCAACAGTAGTATATAAGTCGCAGCAGCGGCATATAAGTCACAGTAGCGGCATATGAGTCCGAGCAGCGGCATATAGGTCGCAGCAACGGTATATAAGTCGCAGCAGCGGTATACAATTCGCAGCAGCGGTATATAATTCGCAGCAGCGGCATGTGAGTCGCAGCAGCGGCACATAAGTCGCAGCAGCGGTGTATAAGTCGCAGCAGCAGCATATAAGTTGCAGCAACGGTATATAAGTCACAGCAGCGGTATATAAGTCACAGCAGCGGTATACAAGTCGCAGCAGCGGTATGCAATTCGCAGCAGCGGCATATAAGTCGCAGCAGCGGTACATAAGTCGCAACAGTAGTATATAAGTCGCAGCAGCGGCATATAAGTCACAGTAGCGGCATATAAGTCCGAACAGCGGCATATAGGTCGCAGCAACGGTATATAAGTCGCAGCAGCGGTATACAATTCGCAGCAGCGGTATATAATTCGCAGCAGCGGCATGTAAGTCGCAGCAGTGGCACATAAGTCGCAGCAGCGGTATATAAGTCGCAGCAGCAGCATATAAGTTGCAGCAACGGTATATAAGTCACAGCAGCGGTATATAAGTCACAGCAGCGGTATACAAGTCGCAGCAGCGGTATACAATTCGCAGCAGCGGCATATAAGTCGCAGCAGCGGCATATAGGTCGCAGCAGCTTAGGTCGCAGCAGCAGTATATAAGTCGCAGCAGCGGTATATAAGTCGCAGCAGCACATAAGTCGCAGCAGCGGCATATACGTCACAGCAGCGGTATATAAGTCGCAGCAGCGGCATATAAGTCGCAGCGGTTTATAGATCGAAGCGGCGGCATATAAGTCGCAGCAGAGGTTTATAAGTCGCAGCCACGGCATATAAGTCGCAGCAGCAGCATATAAGTCGCAGGTTTTTGTGGTTCATCCGTTATACAGTTGCTCAATACCGGGTTAGAGAGGGATATGTGCGTTAGGTCAGGAAAAAAACACAGAGGCTATGTCATCCCTACAAGCCTGTTTTGCAGGTTTCCCTGTAAATATCCCCTGAAGCCTCTGGGTTTTTCCTGACCATACGTGTAAATATATACATGTGTTCTTTGCACTGTGAGGTCAGAGGTGTCAGGTTCAAACACTGATTACATCTATTAAACAAGACAAAAGGCAAAGAATCAAACAGAGACAGAGTTAGATTTGGACTCAGATCTGAGGAGAGACATGGCCACTGTACTACTCCTTCTTTATTTGACTTTCTCCCCCCTCCTTCCCACAGCTGATTCCTGAGGGAAGTGGGTCGTAAACAGCGTTGCCTTCGGTTACCGAACAGCTCGAAGACAGTTTTTCAAATAGTTCAAAAAGAGTTCCATAAAATAGTTCAAAGAGAGTCCCATAAAATAGTGCAAAGAAAGTTACATAAAATACTTCAAAAAGAGTTTATAAAATACTTCAAAAATAATTTCTCTGGAAGTTGGGCAGATCCTCAATCAATCAATCAATCTATGTTTATTTATATAGCCCCAAATCACAAATGTCTCAAAGGACTGCACAAATCATTACGACTACAACATCCTCGGAAGAACCCACAAAAGGGCAAGGAAAACTCACACCCAGTGGGCAGGGAGAATTCACATCCAGTGGGACGCCAGTGACAATGCTGACTATGAGAAACCTTGGAGAGGACCTCAGATGTGGGCAACCCCCCTCCCTCTAGGGGACCGAAAGCAATGGATGTCGAGCGGGTCTAACATGATACTGTGAAAGTTCAATCCATAGTGGCTCCAATACAGCCGCGAGAGTTCAGTTTAAGCGGATCCAAGACAGCAGCGAGAGTCCCGTCCACAGGAAACCGTCTCAAGCGGAGGCGGATCAGCAGCGTAGAGATGTCCCCAACCGATACAGGTGAGCGGTCCATCCTGGGTCCCGACGAGCGGTCCATCCTGGGTCTCGACTCTGGACAGCCAGTACTTCATCCATGGTCATCGGACCGGACCCCCTCCACAAGGGAGGGGGGGACATAGGAGAAAGAAAAGAAGCGGCAGATAAACTGGTCTAAAAAGGAGGTCTATTTAAAGGCTAGAGTATACAGATGAGTTTTAAGGTGAGACTTAAATGCTTCTACTGAGGTAGCATCTCGAACTGTTACCGGGAGGGCATTCCAGAGTACTGGAGCCCGAACGGAAAACGCTCTATAGCCCGCAGACTGCCATCGGTCCGCTTTGAAGTCCCAGTAGAGTTTTACCAGCCTTCTTCTTGGTTTGTTTCAAAGACAGCCTTTTGTCTTCTTGTCAGGAATACAATGTAATACAACGTTTTTTGTGATTATTTGGAAACAATTACTCTAACAAGAGGTCTGTGCTCTAGTTATTTGCTGTTTAGTTTGTTTGTGAGTTGTGCCATGGTTCTATGTCCATAGAGGGTTATTTTTGAACGTAGAATGTGTGTTTTCTCCTTCTATGTGTTATTATATTGTTAATTAGGGACTTTCTTATTCTGGCTTGCCGCCAGCTCCAATTTATTCCGTGCCCTATGGTCTCCACAGGGAGTGGAGCGCAACCATATCTTGCATGTTTGCTAGCACAGGTCTGCTCTCTGGAAATGTTCTCCTGGTTGTGTGACTAACAACTATAGTTATTAGTGGACTATCTTCTGGCATGTGTGCATTGGAATGTACTCTGTTTAGTTGGTTCTAGAAACATCCTTCTAGTTCTACTACTAAGTAAGGTTGTCTACATACCAATATTTTGGTACCTGTATCAAAATGTATTTCCATACTTTTCTAAATAAAGGGGACCACAAAAAAATGCCATTATTGTCGTTAGTTTAACAAAAAAATGTAAGAGTACATAAATATGTTTTTATTGTCATTTAGTCCTTAAATAAAATAGTCAACTTGTCTTTTAGTAGTAAGTAAACAAACAAAGACTCCCAATTTGTCGTATGCAGTAACTTATTGTGTCATTTATACACCTATTATTTTCTACACATTATAAGGGACAAACTGTAAAAAATTATTATTCATCTACTTGTTTATTTACTGTTTATATCTGCTTATTTTGCTTATGTTCTATCTACACTTCTGTTAAAATGTAATAATCACTTATTCTTCTCTTCTTTGATACTTGACATTAGTTTTGGATGATACCACACATTTAGGTATGGATCCGATACCAAGTAGTTGCAGGATCATACAATAATACCCAATAAACTACGAATAATATGGTTAAAAAATATGGATGTAAAGGGTAGGTGTCACGCTGTTTTCTGTTTTAACATGTTCTATCTACACTTCTGTTAAAATGTAATAAAAACTTATTCTTCTCTTCTTTGATACTTGACATTAGTTTTAGATGATACCACACATTTAGGTATGGATCCGATACCAAGTAGTTACAGGATCATACATTGGTCATATTCAAAGTCCTCATGTGTCCAGGGACTTATTTACTGACTTAATAAACATAATATGAAAACGATTTTGTGATCCTAAAAAGCATCCATGTAATCATAGTAGTATCGACTAGAAACACTCCTGTACTTGGTATCATTACAGTGGATGTCAGGTGTAGATCCACCCATGGCATTTGTTTACATTGTGACGCCGGTGAGCAGTGTATCCTCCGAGTGAACTATGTTTAGCTATTCCTCGTCTTCCAGTGATAATGTTATTTGGAAGAAGCTTGCTTTATTTGTCACCCGGTAGGTCAGAATGTTGGGTGGTATAGCTCGGTTGGTAGAGCGGCCGTGCCAACAACTTGAGGGTTGCAGGTTCGATCCCCGCTTCCGCCATACTAGTCAATGCCGTTGTGTCCTTGGGCAAGACAGTTTACCCACCTGCTCCCAGTGTCACCCACACTGGTTTAATTGAAACTTAGATATTGGGTTTCACTATGTAAAGCGCTTTGAGTCACTTGAGGAAAAAGCGCTATATAAATATAATTCACTTCATAATTTAGTGATTTAGAAGTAGCTAAAACACTGCGGATGGATGTTAGCATCCAGCTAGCTAGCCTTGTCTTAAAGCACCTCTTCCTGAGGGTGTTTGAGAGTTTGTCGCTGATCTAGTGACACATGCAGATAATATAATTATAATGGGGGATCACTTCTTTGTTTTTGCTTTTTACACCAAAATTTTACACACAAGGTGTGTGTGTAAAATATTTTGGTGCTTAGTTGAAGTTGTCAGAGGTTTTTCTTGGTGTGTGCATCAACATATTGGACATTATTCCTCTCTCTGCATGCTGTTGGTAACCTTATTTCACAGCTTTCGTGTTTCCACTGACTGTGAATCTCTGTGGATCTTGTCTCCATCTCTCCTGCTTGGCATTCCAGCCTGGAGGTGCTGCTACCCCGACTGTCAGTGGGCGGGGAGAGGAGATCAATGTTTCTAATGCAGTGCTTTAGCATACAAAGGAAGCCCATTGGGAAATCATGTAATGGACTATTTATACAGTAGCAGCTTGCATCACCTCATATTTCTTTGTTATGTACAGTATTGCTTTGAACATTAGGAGCACAGCCGTCTTTTTGAAGGCTACATATCTGTGTTCTACAGAAGCCCGGAAGCAGTCAAGTTGTCACCTTGTGTGAATGCTAAATAAAAAGAGAATACAACAAATTCTTTTTTTTATCTTATATTCAATTGAATAGAGTGCAAAGACAAGATATTTCATCTTCACACTGACAAACGTTATTGTTTGCAGACATTACAAACCCCATTGGGAAATTGTGTTTGATGTAAATATAAACGGAATACAACGATTTGCAAATCCTTTTCAACCCATATTCAGTTGAATGCACTACAAAGACAAGATATTTGATGTTCAAACTCTTAAACTTTATTTTTTTTTTGCACATATTAATTAACTTAGAATTTCATGGCTGCAACACGTGCCAAAGTAGTTGGGAAAGGGCATGTTCACCACTGTGTTACATGGCCACACTCATAAACATTTGGGAACTGAGAAAGCACATTTTTTAAGCTTCTCAGGTGGTATTCTTTCCCATTCTTGCTTGATGTACAGCTTAAGTTGTTCAACAGTCCAGGGGTCTCCGTTGTGGTATTTTAAGCATCATAATGCGTCGCACATTTTCAACGGGAGACGTGTGTGACAACTTGACTGTGGTCTCCCCGACACCTGGTCCATAAGTGCGTGGCTGTCATGTGTTTATTTCCAGTCCTCCTGACTGGAGCCCAGGTGACATTTATCTGGCTGCTGACCTTTGGCGAGGATGATCACATGACTGCACCTGCATGTGTTGCTCCTCCGTGCTGATGAACGACTTTGACAAAAAGAAGCTGTCCTCCTCTGCTTGCCGCGTAAGACAAAGTCAAACAAAAGGAAGACTCCAGCTGAACTTTAAGAGGTTTACAACCTGAAGTCTGATGGGGTGTTTTGTCCACTCATCTTCATCATTGAAGTCAAATCAGAAATGGGACTGACGGACATTTCGGACAGGGATCAAGACCTATTATTATTATTATTATTATTATGAACAAAAACCCATCTTGCATTGTTATAATTGTCTTATTTGAACCTTTTTCTCTTAATGCGTAAAAGCTCCTCAATCAAATGGTTTTGTTAAAACAACTTAGTGAACAGAATGAGTCCTAATGTGTATACTAAGAATAATAATAACAACAACAATTATGGTGGTAAAATTAACAATGATAACATTGTTATTATTTATTATAATGATGATATTATTATTGATAATATAAATAATAATAACAATAGAAAGTCAAACAATAATAATAATGATAATTATATTACATACAATATTGAAATTATCATAATTAAATTTATAAAATGCATAATTATTTATTATTATAATAATACATATTATTACTGTATGTATTATTATTATTGCTATTAGAATTGTTTTTATTCATTAATGTACATAATAATACTATTAATAATAACAATGGCCATAATATTATTAATGCCAATACTTATTAACTATTATTAATAATGATTACCTGTAAAAAAATACTTAATAATAGTAAGTTAAATGTAGTAATAGTTATACAATTACTATTCATTAGTAATGAAAAATGCTGATACAATAATAACAATACAATATTTTAATCTTATTTTACTAAATATATTATTATTTTTAACATTGATAGTAATTTTCAATAATCATTATTATTATTAGTAGTATGGTTGTTATTAGTAACATTATAATGATTAGGAATAATTGTTAAGATATTAATAGTGTTATTACGCATATATAATAATATTAGTAAAGTGTATATATTGTTGTTAAATGTTGTTCATTATGTATATATATATATATATATATATATATATAAACCATCCATCCTTTATCCATCCATCCATCCATCCATTTTCTATTGCTTATTCCCTTTGGGGTCACGACAATCGGGCGGAAGGCAGCGGGGTACACCCTTGACAAGTCTCCACCTCATCATAGTATATATATATATATATATATATATATATATATATATATATATATATATATATATATATATATATATATATATAAATATATATATGTGCTTATATGTTTTTATATATGTTTGTATATATATATATGTGTATATATATGTATGCATATATATATATATATATATATATATATATATATATATATATATATGGATGTATATATATATATATATGTATGTATATATATATGGATATATATGTATGCATATATATATGTATGTATATATATATATATATATAAATATATATATGTGTGTATATATTTTTATATATGTTTGTATATATATATGTGTATATATATGTATGTATATATATATATATATAATTATATATATATATATATATATATATATATATATATATATACATATATATATATGTAAGTGCAGACCAAAGTACAAGAAGCATCCCTTATAAAAACATAGCCTTTCTTTAAAAAGAAGAAATGTCTTTAGATGTTTCTTTTTACAAGTTGACAGTAAACAAATGTTGTTGTGCCTGAAAGCAAGATAGCATCAAAAGAAAAGGGGGCATTAGTTCAGATTTGTTATACTCAGAATATTTAGTTCATATCAAGAGAGAATGCAGAAACTTCAAATGCTCGCATTCAAGTTGGTCTAATTATTTGTATAATTCATACAGAAACATGTTTTTACTGGCAGGCAGACATTTTTAGACAAAACATCAACGTTGTTTGGGCTCCTTATTGAACCAATGTTGTTCATTATAGAACCAATATTGTTCTTTTGAAGAAGCAATGTTGTATCAGCAGTAAGAAGCAAACAATACTTCCTTGTAAACAGTCCAACACCCACGAGTAACAACTTCCAAGTTAGGTACTGCCATCTTGTGGACTGGATGACAACATCATTTGGAGGTTGCCTACAGCCACCGATGTCACTGCTGGTGTTATTCGCTCCTGTACACTACAGGACTTTGGAGTTCTTTGCCATATACCTTAAGGACATGTCAGCTTTGTTTAGAAATACATGTGAAAAGTAGGGTTGTAGGCTAAACCACTACTAGTATAGTATCCCGGTATTAATGAATCAAAAACGGTACCATACAGTTTAAAAGTACTGGTTCCCAGGTCATGACGGTGCGTCATCACGTGGTGACATTGCTGGTTTTACGAGCAGAGGAGCATGTTTGGCAGCACGCACACACAGAGTACTTACAAGGAGACACAGTGTGTAGACAGAAAAGGGAGAATGGACGGATTATGTTGTAAAAAGTAAAGATAAAGAAGTGATCACCCATTATAATTATATTATCTGCATGTGTCATTAGACAACACTCTCAGGAAGAGGTGCTTTAAAACATGGCTAGCTAGCTAGCGGCTAACCTCCATCCACAGTGTTTTAGCTACTTCTACATCATTAATCCTAGCCTCCATGGCGACTAATAAAGTAAGTTTCTAACAAGTAGCATTATCACTATAGGACGACGAATAGCTAAACATGCTTTACTACACACCATTGGAGGATACAATAGCTCACCTGTGTCACAATGTAAACAAATGCCATGAGTGGATGTATTCCTGACATCCACTGTAATGATACCAAGTACATGTCGTCGATACTACTATGATTACATCGATATTTTTTATCATCACACAATCTTTTTTAGTATTTTTCAAAATTATATTATGTTTATAAACTCAGTAAAAACGTCCCTGGACACATGAGGACTTTGAACATGACCAATTTATGATCCTGTCACTACTTGGTATCAGGTGTGGTATCATCCAAAACTAATGTCAAGTTTCAAAGAAGAGAAAAATAAGTGATTATTACATTTTAACAGAAGTGTAGATAGAACATGTTGAAACAGAAAACAGTACGACACCTACCCTTTACATCAGTATTTCTTAACCATATTATTTTGGGTTTATTAGGTGTTATATTTTATTGTATGATTTTATAACTACTTGGTATCGGATCCATACCTAAATGTGTGGTATCATCCAAAACTAATGTCAAGTATCAAAGAAGAGAAGAATAAGTGATTATTACTTTTTAACAGAAGTGTAGATAGAACATGTTAAAACAAAAAACAGTGCGACACCTACTCTTCACATCGGAATTTGTTAAACATATTATTAGTGGTTTATTAGGTGTTATATTTTATTGTACGATTCTATAACTACTTGGTGTCGCATCGATACCTAAATGTGTGGTATCATCCAAAACTAATGTTAAGTATCAAAGAAGACAAAAATAAGTGATTATTACATTTTAACAGAAGTTTAGATAGAACATTTTGAAACAGAAAACAGTACGACACCTACCCTTTACATCAGTATTTCTTAACCATATTATTATTGGTTTATTAGGTGTTATATTTTATTGTACGATTCTGTAACTACTTGGTGTCTCATCGATACCTGTGTGGTATCATCCAAAACTAATGTCAAGTATCAAAGAAGAGAAAAATAAGTGATTATTACATTTTAACAGAAGTGTAGATAGAACATGTTGAAACATAAAACAGTGCGGCACCTACCCTTTACATCGGAATTTGTTAACCATATTGTTATTGGTTAATTCGGTGTTATATTTTATTGTACGATTCTGTAACTACTTGGTGTCGCATCGATACCTAAATGTGTGGTATCATCCAAAACTAATGTCAAGTATCAAAGAAGAGAAGAATAAGTGGTTATTACATTTTAACAGAAGTGTAGATAGAACATGTTCAAACAGAAAAAAGTGTGACACCTACCCTTTACATCGGAACTTTAGTCTAGCTTGGGAATACAAGTCCTGTCGAAGAAATTAAAAAAACATACCAAAATACACCTCTAGAAAACAAAAGTAAGATGACTAACTAAAGCTAAAGAACATTATTTAGATATTTCCCGGATGGTATTTCATTTGAGCAATTATTTGATTTTATCTCTTCCTCCCGGAGGAGATGACGTTTGAATGCAACCTCGGGGGTCGGGCCATGCAGTGTTTGTACGGCAGGATGAAGGTCCAAGCTGCCAGTTGCACGGGCCAAGGCTTACTGGCCATGGATTTCCTGCTGGCGTGTGGCCCGCAGATGGATGAGCGCTACTTGGGAAGCCGGGCATGAGCCGGGACGGGCAGATAGCCTTTAAGGCGTCCGCAGCTCCATCACTTGACATTGAGCGGCTCTTGTTTGTCCCCGAGGGGGGGGGGGGGGTGTCCATGATGTATGCACGCTCACACTTGGAATGAAGACGCTGGCAGACAGGGCTGAGAGCTTTCTAGAAGCATATAGCGTTTGTAGCCACTCCTCTTCCCGCATACTAATGAGCCAGTTCATTCCAACATTTCATCCGTCACACACGTTGTTGTGTTTTGACCGGCATGGGGGGGGGGGGGGGGGCGCTTCATTAGGCACGGGCATGCTGGAGCTGACTCTGTGGGACAGTCTGACAGGTATGGTATGGGGGGGGGGTGTCACGCTCATGTTTGACTAGCGAGTGGGGAGGGTCTGCATTTTAAAAACACCTCCATGGAAATATTGGCCCCCACGCGAATTCGAGAGGGGCGAGCGGTACAAAATGGATGGATGGATATTTACACACACACATATATATATATATATATATATATATATATATATATATATAAAATTTGATATAATGTGTATATAGTATGTGTATATTTCTGTATGAATATATATGTGTATTATATATATATATATATGGTGGCGACTTGTCCATGGTGTAACCCGCCTTCCGCCCGATTGTAGCTGAGATAGGCGCCAGCCCCCCCCCGCGATCTGAGGAGAGACATGGCCACTGTACTGTACTCTCTGTACAGTCCTGCACCACGCTCTGCCCTAAGATTGTACTACTCCTTATTTATTTGACTTTCTCCCCCCTCCTTCCCACAGCTGCTTCCTGAGGGAAGTGGGTTGTAAGCAACGTTGCCTTCGGTTACCGAAGGCAACCGCAATATATATGTTAATATACATATATATTCTTACAGAAATATACACATACTATATACACATTATATCACATTATATATATATACACATTATATATATATATATATATATGTGTGTGTGTATATATATATATATATATATTTATGTGTGCGTGTGTGTATGTATTATATATATACTGTATATATGTGTATGTATGTATATGAATATGTATATATATAAATATATATATATATATATATATATATATATATATATATATATATATATATATATATATATATATTCATATACATCCATTCATTTTCTACCGCTTATTCCCTTTGGAGTCGCGGGGGGCGCTGGCGCCTATCTCAGCTACAATCGGGCGGAAGGAGGGCTACACCCTGGACAGAAAAAACAGAAATGAAAGCGCTTAAATGTCATCCATAATGAGCTTTGAGTTCCTCTCAGCGTGCTTCTTCTTCCTTTAAAGAAGCTCTTGAAAGAAAGTCAAGGAGTGGGACAGTGAATGATTCATAATGCTGGTGAGCATGCTGCGAACACACACACACACACACACACACACACACACACACACACACACACACACACACACACACACACACACACACACACTGTTTTCCCACCTAAGGAAAGACACCCGGACAAGATCTCCTTCTCTAATAAATGCTCTGGTAAAGGTTGATGACAAAATGAACATCCTTCTTTTCAAGGTTTGCTGCTAAAATGGTTCTTTCTGCCAGTCAGTCGCCAGCGTTACAAAGATGTAACATTTCTTCATGTCTTTCAGGAATAGGTCCAATTCCTTTTTTTTTTTTTTTGTCATGAAAAATGTAGGTTTCTTTGGGTTGGTCCACTAATTGCAGGTGTATCTTGTGTTTTTTTATGTTGATTTAATAATAAAAAAGAAATAAATTAATTAAAAAAAATAAAAAATAATAATAATAGTAATAAAAAAAATCTTCTGCGGCCTGGTACCGATTTTTTTTTTTTTTTTGTCATGAAAAAGGGAGTTTTTTTGGGTTGGTGCACTAATTGCAAGTGTATATTGTGTTTTTTTTAATGTTGATTTAATAATAAAAAATAAATACATTAATTTAAAAAAAATTATGATAACAATAATAATAAAAAAAAAAAGTTCTGCGGCCTGGTACCGATTTTTTTTTTTTTTTTTTTTGTCATGAAAAAGGGAGGTTTCTTTGGGTTGGTGCACTAATTGGAAGTGTATGTTTTTTTTTTAATGTTGATTTAATAATAAAAAATAAATACATTAAAAAAATAAATACAACAAAATAATATTGATAAAAAAAACACTGCGGCCCGCTACCGATTTTTTATTTAATTTTTTGTCATGAAAAAGGGAGTTTTTTTGGGTTGGTGCACTAATTGAAAGTGTATCTTGTGTTTTTTATGTTGATTTAATACAAAAAATAAAATACAAATAATAATAATAATAAATTCTACTGCGGCCCGGTACCAGTCGAGCCGCAACCCGATTTTTTTTTTTTTTGTCATGAAAAAAGGAGGTATTTTGGGTTGGTGCACTAAATGTAAGTGTATCTTGTGTTTTTTATGTTGATTCAATTTAAAAAAAATAAAAAATAAAAATAAAATAATAATAATAATAAATTCTACTGCGGCTCGGTACCAAGTGAGCCGCGCCCGATTTTTTTTTTTTTGTCATGAAAAATTGAGTTTTTTTGGGTTGGTGAACTCATTGTAAGTGTATGGTTTTTTTATGTTGATTTAATAACAAAAAATAAATACATTAATAAAAAATAAATAAATAAATTAAATAATAATAATAAAAAAAATGTTCTGCGGCCAACTACCGATTTTTTTTATTTTTTTTTTGTCATGAAAAAGGGAGTTTTTTTGGGTTGGTGCACTAATTTTAAAAGTATCTTGTGTTTTTTATGTTGATTTAATACAAAAAATAAAAAAAAATAAAAAATAAAATAATATTAAAAATAAATTTTACTGCAGCCCGGTACCAATCGAGCCGCAACCCGATTTTTTTTTTTTTTTTTTGTCATAAAAAAATGAGGTATTTTGGGTTGGTGAACTAAATGTAAGTGTATCTTGTGTTTTTTCCATCCATCCATCCATCATCTTCCGCTTATCCGAGGTCGGGTCGCGGGGGCAACAGCCTAAGCAGGGAAACCCAGACTTCCCTCTCCCCAGCCACTTCGTCTAGCTCTTCCCGGGGGATCCCGAGGCGTTCCCAGGCCAGCCGGGAGACATAGTCTTCCCAACGTGTCCTGGGTCTTCCCCGTGGCCTCCTACCGGTTGGACGTGCCCTAAACACCTCCCTAGGGAGGCGTTCGGGTGGCATCCTGACCAGATGCCCGAACCACCTCATCTGGCTCCTCTCGATGTGAAGGAGCAGCGGCTTTACTTTGAGTTCCTCCCGGATGGCAGAGCTTCTCACCCTATCTCTAAGGGAGAGACCCGCCACCCGGCGGAGGAAACTCATTTCGGCCGCTTGTACCCGTGATCTTATCCTTTCGGTCATGACCCAAAGCTCATGACCATAGGTGAGGATGGGAACGTAGATCGACCGGTAAATTGAGAGCTTTGCCTTCCGGCTCAGCTCCTTCTTCACCACAACGGACCGGTGCAACGTCCGCATTACTGAAGACGCCGCACCGATCCGCCTGTTGATCTCACGATCCACTCTTCCCTCACTCGTGAACAAGACTCCTAGGTACTTGAACTCCTCCACTTGGGGCAGGGTCTCCTCCCCAACCCGGAGATGGCACTCCACCCTTTTCCAGGCGAGAACCATGGACTCGGACTTGGAGGTGCTGATTCTCATTCCGGTCGCTTCACACTCGGCTGCGAACCGATCCAGCGAGAGCTGAAGATCCCGGTCAGATGAAGCCATCAGGACCACATCATCTGCAAAAAGCAGAGACCTAATCCTGCGGTTACCAAACCGGAACCCCTCAACGCCTTGACTGCGCCTAGAAATTCTGTCCATAAAAGTTATGAACAGTATCGGTGACAAAGGACAGCCTTGGCGGAGTCCAACCCTCACTGGAAATGTGTTCGACTTACTGCCGGCAATGCGGACCAAGCTCTGGCACTGATCGTACAGGGAACGGACCGCCACAATAAGACAGTCCGATACCCCATACTCTCTGAGCACTCCCCACAGGACTTCCCGAGGGACACGGTCGAATGCCTTCTCCAAGTCCACAAAGCACATGTAGACTGGTTGGGCAAACTCCCATGCACCCTCAAGAACCCTGCCGAGAGTATAGAGCTGGTCCACAGTTCCACGACCAGGACAAAAACCACACTGTTCCTCCTGAATCCGAGGTTCGACTATCCGACGTAGCCTCCTCTCCAGTACACCTGAATAAACCTTACCGGGAAGGCTGAGGAGTGTGATCCCACGATAGTTGGAACACACCCTCCGGTCCCCCTTCTTAAAGAGAGGAACCACCACCCCGGTCTGCCAATCCAGAGGTACCGCCCCCGATGTCCACGCGATGCTGCAAAGTCTTGTCAACCAAGACAGCCCCACAGCATCCAGAGCCTTAAGGAACTCCGGGCGGATCTCGTCCACCCCTGGGGCCTTGCCACCGAGGAGCTTTTTAACTACCTCAGCGACCTCAGCCCCAGAAATAGGAGAGTCCACCACAGATTCCCCAGGCACTGCTTCCTCATAGGAAGACGTGTTGGTGGGATTGAGGAGGTCTTCGAAGTATTCCTTCCACCTGTCCACAACACCCGCAGTCGAGGTCAGCAGAACACCATCCGCACCATACACGGTGTTGATAGTGCACTGCTTCCCCTTCCTGAGGCGGCGGACGGTGGTCCAGAATCGCTTCGAAGCCGTCCGGAAGTCGTTTTCCATAGCTTCCCCGAACTCTTCCCATGTCCGAGTTTTTGCCTCCGCGACCGCTGAAGCTGCACACCGCTTGGCCTGTCGGTACCTGTCCACTGCCTCCGGAGTCCTATGAGCCAAAAGGACCCGATAGGACTCCTTCTTCAGCTTGACGGCATCCCTCACCGCTGGTGTCCACCAAGGGGTTTTAGGATTGCCGCCCCGACAGGCACCAACTACCTTGCGGCCACAGCTCCGATCTGCCGCCTCGACAATAGAGGTGCGGAACATGGTCCACTCGGACTCAATGTCCAGCACCTCCCTCGTGACATGTTCAAAGTTCTTCAGGAGGTGGGAATTGAAACTTTGTCTGACAGGAGACTCTGCCAGACGTTCCCAGCAGACCCTCACAATACGTTTGGGCCTCCCAGGTCTGTCCGGCATCCTCCCCCACCATCGCAGCCAACTCACCACCAGGTGGTGATCGGTAGAAAGCTCCGCCCCTCTCTTCACCCGAGTGTCCATAACATGAGGCCGCAAATCCGATGACACAACTACAAAGTCGATCATGGAACTGCGGCCTAGGGTGTCCTGGTGCCAAGTGCACATATGGACACCCTTATGTTTGAACATGGTGTTTGTTATGGACAAACTGTGACGAGCACAAAAGTCCAATAACAAAACACCACTCGGGTTCAGATCCGGGCGGCCATTCTTCCCAATCACGCCTCTCCAGGTTTCACTGTCGTTGCCAACGTGAGCGTTGAAGTCTCCCAGTAGGACAAGGGAATCACCCGGGGGAGCACTTTCCAGTACTCCCTCGAGCGTTCCCAAAAAGGGTGGGTACTCTGAACTGCTGTTTGGTGCATAAGCACAAAGAACAGTCAGGACCCGTCCCCCCACCTGAAGGCGGAGGGAGGCTACCCTTTCGTCCACCGGGTTGAACTCCAACGTACAGGCTTTGAGCCGGGGGGAAACAAGAATTGCCACCCCAGCCCGTCGCCTCTCACTGCCAGCAACGCCAGAGTGGAAGAGGGTCCAATCCCTCTTGAGAGAAGTGGTTCCAGAGCCCTTGCTGTGCGTCGAAGTGAGTCCGACTATATCCAGACGGAATTTCTCGACTTCGCGCACTAGCTCAGACTCCTTCCCCCCCAGTGACGTGACGTTCCACGTCCCAAGAGCTAGCTTCTGTAGCCGAGGATCGGACCGCCAAGTGCCCTGCCTTCGGCTGTCGCCCAGCTCACAATGCACCCGACCTCTATGGCCCCTGCTATGGGTGGTGAGCCCATTGGAGGGGTGACCCACGTTGCCTCTTCGGGCTGTGCCCGGCCGGGCCCCATGGGAACAGGCCCGGCCACCAGGCGCTCGCCATCGTGCCCCACCTCCGGGCCTGGCTCCAGAGGGGGGCCCCGGTGACCCGCGTCCGGGCGAGGGAAATCTGGGTCCATGATGTTTCTTCTTCATAAAGGTCTTCGAGCTGCTCTTTGTCTGATCCCTCACCTAGAACCTGTTTGCCTTGGGAGACCCTACCAGGGGGCTTTATGCCCCCGGACAACATAGCTCCTAGGATCATTGGGACACGCAAACTCCTCTACCACGATAAGGTTGCAGCTCAGAGAGGAGGTTGTGTTTTTTATGTTGATTCAATTAAAAAAAAATAAAAAATAAAAATAAAATAATAATAATAATACATCCGGCATCCTCCCCCACCATCGCAGCCAACTCACCACCAGGTGGTGATCGGTGGAAAGCTCCGCCCCTCTCTTCACCCGAGTGTCCATAACATGAGGCCGCAAATCCGATGACACAACTACAAAGTCGATCATGGAACTGCGGCCTAGGGTGTCCTGGTGCCAAGTGCACATATGGACACCCTTATGTTTGAACATGGTGTTTGTTATGGACAAACTGTGACGAGCACAGAAGTCCAATAACAAAACACCACTCGGGTTCAGATCCGGGCGGCCATTCTTCCCAATCACGCCTCTCCAGGTTTCACTGTCGTTGCCAACGTGAGCGTTGAAGTCTCCCAGTAGGACAAGGGAATCACCCGGGGGAGCACTTTCCAGTACTCCCTCGAGCGTTCCCAAAAAGGGTGGGTACTCTGAACTGCTGTTTGGTGCATAAGCACAAACAACAGTCAGGACCCGTCCCCCTACCCGAAGGCGGAGGGAGGCTACCCTTTCGTCCACCGGGTTAAACTCCAACGTACAGGCTTTGAGCCGGGGGGAAACAAGAATTGCCACCCCAGCCCGTCGCCTCTCACTGCCGGCAACGCCAGAGTGGAAGAGGGTCCAATCCCTCTCGAGAGAAGTGGTTCCAGAGCCCTTGCTGTGCGTCGAAGTGAGTCCGACTATATCCAGCCGGAATTTCTCGACTTTGCGCACTAGCTCAGGCTCTTTCCCCCCCAGTGACGTGACGTTCCACGTCCCAAGAGCTAGCCTCTGTAGCCGAGGATCGGACCGCCAAGTGCCCTGCCTTCGGCTGTCGCCCAGCTCACAATGCACCCGACCTCTATGGCCCCTGCTATGGGTGGTGAGCCCATTGGAGGGGTGACCCACGTTGCCTCTTCGGGCTGTGCCCGGCCGGGCCCCATGGGAACAGGCCCGGCCACCAGGCGCTCGCCATCGTGCCCCACCTCCGGGCTACTGCGGCTCGGTACCAAGTGAGCCGCGCCCGATTTTTTTTTTTTGTCATGAAAAATTGAGTATTTTTGGGTTGGTGAACTCATTGTAAGTGTATCCTGTGTTTTTTACGTTGATTTAATGCAAAAAATAAAATACAAATGATAATAATAAAAAAAATATTCGGCGACCCGGTACCACCTGTGGTTGGGGACCACTGGTGTAAAGGACATCACCACTGGACTAGAGCAGTGGAGACGCCTTCTCTGGACTGATAAATCACACTTTTCCATCTGGCAACCTCATGGACCAGTCTGGGTTCGGAGGTTACCAGGAGAACGCTGCATTTCGGACTGCATTGTGCCGAGTGTGGAATTTGGTGGAGGAGGAATTATGGTGTGTTTTTTTTTTTTCATGAGTTGGCCCTTTAATTCCAGTAGAAAGGAACTCTGAATACTCCAGGATAGCAAAACATTTTGAACAATCCCATGGGTTGCCAGTTCAACTTCACATGTGAGTCAAGTCGTCCGAACACAGTTAATGCAATGTCTTTCCTGACAAATCGCATTAGAGTGCTTCGTTTGACGGACCTCCTTTGCCGCAACCTTTTCTTCCTCGACCACAAAGAGGTTAATTGGACACAGGCCACAATTATAGAGAGGCTATTATTTCTGAAAAAAGAAACCATTATAGGGTGCTTCTGGACATGTTATTATGTTACAAGATGGAAGACATTCAGTTTTGTCCTCAAAATTCTACAGACAGTACCACTTAACGACAACGTGAAACATGTCTTAAATAAACAAATACAAAAATCACATTTCCTTAAGTATTTAGATCATTTGCTTAATACTTAGTTGCTGCACTTTTGGAAGCATGTTTTTTTGAATATCTTTGGGCACTTTCTCTCTTGTACACACGACTGAAACACTCTCATACACACTACTGAAATGTTTTCCTCTCATACACACTACTGAAATGTTTTCCTCTCACACACACTACTAAAACACTCTCGTACACACTACTGAAATGTTTTCTTCTCACACACACTACTGAAACACTCTCATGCACACTACTGAAACACTCTCATAGACACTACTGAAATGTTTTCCTCTCACACACACTACTGAAACACTCTCATACACACTACTGACATGTTATCCTCTCACACACACTACTGAAACACTCTCATACACACTACTGAAATGTTTTCCTCTCACACACACTACTGAAACACTCTCATTCCCACTACTGAAATGTTTTTTCCTCGCACGCACACTACATAAATAACTGTCATGACAATGTGAAACATGTCTTAAATAGACAAATAAAAAAAAAATCGAATTTCCATAAGTATTCAGATCATTTGCTCAAGACTTAGTTGCTGCACTTTTGGAAGCATGTATTTTTGAATATCTTTGGGCACTTTCTCTCTTGTACACACTACTGAAACATTCTCGTACACACTACTGAAATGTTTTCTTCTCACACACAATACTGAAACACTCTCATTCACACTACTGAAACACTCTCATGCACACTACTGAAACACTCTCATACACGCTACTGAAGTGTTTTCTTCTCAAACACTACTGAAACAACCTCGTACACACTACTGAAACACTGTCATTCAAACTACTAAAATGTTTTCTTCTCACACACACTACTGAAACACTCTCATGCACACTCCTGAAATATTTCCCTCTCACACACACTACTGAAACACTCTCATGCACACTACTGAAACACTCTCGTACACACTACTGAAATTTTTTCTTCTCACACACACTACTGAAACACTCTCATACACACTACTGACATGTTATCCTCTCACACACACTACTGAAACACTCTCATGCACAGTACTGAAATATTTCCCTCTCACACACACTACTGAAACACTCTCATTCCCACTACTGAAATGTTTTTCTCGCACACACACTACATAAACACTGTCATGACAATGTGAAACATGTCTTATATAAACAAATAAAAAAAAAATCACACTTCCATAAGTATTCAGATCATTTGCTAAAGACTTAGTTGCTGCACTTTTGGAAGCATGGCTTTTTGAATATCTTTGGGCACTTTCTCTCTTGTACACACTACTGAAACACTCTCGTACACACTACTGAAATGTTTTCTTCTCACGCACAATACTGAAACACTCTCATACACACTACTGAAATGTTTTCCGCTCAAACACACTACTGAAACACTCATACACACTACTGAAATATTTTCCTCTCACACACACTACTGAAACACTCTCGTACACACTACTGAAATGTTTTCTTCTCACACACACTACTGAAACACTCTCATGCACACTACTGAAACACTCTCATACACAATACTGAAATGTTTCCCTCTCACACACACTACTGAAACACTCTCATACACACTACTGACATGTTATCCTCTCACACACACTACTGAAACACTCTCGTACACACTACTGAAATGTTTTCCTCTCACACACACTACTGAAACACTCTCATACACACTACTGAAATATTTTCCTCTCACACACACTACTGAAACACTTTCGTACACACTACTGAAATGTTTTCTTCTCACATACACTACTGAAACACTCTCATGCACACTATTGAAACACTCTCATACACACTACTGACATGTTATCCTCTCACACACACTACTGAAACACTCTCATACACACTACTGAAATGTTTTCCTCTCACACACACTACTGAAACACTCTCATACACACTACTGAAATGTTTTCCTGTCACACACACTACTGAAACACTCTCGTACACACTACTGAACTGTTTTCTTCTCACACACACTACTGAAACACTCTCACGCACACTACTGAAACACTCTCATAGACACTACTGAAATGTTTTCCTCTCACACACACTACTGAAACACTCTCATACACACTACTGACATGTTATCCTCTCACACACACTACTGAAACACTCTCATACACACTACTGAAATGTTTTCCTCTCACACACACTACTGAAACACTCTCATTCCCACTACTGAAATGTTTTTTCTCGCACACACACTACATAAATAACTGTCATGACAATGTGAAACATGTCTTTAATAGACAAACAAAAAAAAATCAAATTTCCATAAGTATTCAGATCATTTGCTCAAGACTTAGTTGCTGCACTTTTGGAAGCATGTATTTTTGAATATCTTTGGGCACTTTCTCTCTTGTACACACTACTGAAACACTCTCATACACAATACTGAAATTTTTCCCTCTCACACACAGTACTGAAACACTCTCATACACACTACTGAAATATTTTCCTCTCACACACACTACTGAAACACTCTCGTACACACTACTGAAATGTTTTCTTCTCACACACACTACTGAAACACTCTCATGCACACTACTAAAACACTCTCATACACAATACTGAAATGTTTCCCTCTCACACACACTACTGAAACACTCTCATACACCCTACTGACATGTTATCCTCTCACACACACTACTGAAACACTCTCATACACACTACTGAAATGGTTTCCTCTCACACACACTACTGAAACACTCATACACTACTGAAATGTTTTCCTCTCAAACACACTACTGAAACACTCTCATACACACTACTGAAATATTTTCCTCTCACACACACTACTGAAACACTCTCGTACACACTACTGAAATGTTTTCTTCTCACACACACTACTGAAACACTCTCATGCACACTACTGAAACACTCTCATACACACTACTGACATGTTATCCTCTCACACACACTACTGAAACACTCTCATACACACTACTGAAATGTTTTCCTCTCACACACACTACTGAAACACTCTCATACACACTACTGAAATGTTTTCCTCTCAAACACACTACTGAAACACTCTCATACACTACTGAAATATTTTCCTCTCACACACACTACTGAAACACTCTCGTACACACTACTGAAATGTTTTCTTCTCACACACACTACTGAAACACTCTCATGCACACTACTGAAATACTCTCATACACAATACTGAAATGTTTCCCTCTCACACACACTACTGAAACACTCTCATACACACTACTGACATGTTATCCTCTCACACACACTACTGAAACACTCTCATTCCCACTACTGAAATGTTTTCCTCCCACACAAACTACTGAAACACTCTCATTCCCACTACTGAAATGTTTTTTCTCGCACGCACACTACATAAACACTGTCATGACAATGTGAAACATGTCTTCAATAGACAAATAAAAAAAATCACATTTCCATAAGTATTCGGATCATTTGCTCAAGACTTGGTTGCTGCACTTTTGGAAGCATGTCTTTTTGAATATCTTTGGGCACTTTCTCTCTTGTACACACTACTGAAACACTCTCATACACACAACTGAAATGTTTTATTCTCACACACACTACTGAAACACTCTCATTCACACTACTGAAACACTCTCATGCACACTACTGAAACACTCTCATACACACTACTGAAATGTTTTCTTCTCACACACACTACTGAAACACTTTCATGCACACTACTGAAACACTCTCGTACACACTACTGAAATGTTTTCTTCTCACACACACTACTGAAACACTGTCATACACACAACTGAAATGTTTTCTTCTCAAACACACTACTGAAACACTCTCATTCCCACTACTGAAATGTTTTTTCTCGCACGCACACTACATAAATAACTGTCATGACAATGTGAAACATGTCTTAAATAGACAAATAAAAAAAATCAAATTTCCATAAGTATTCAGATCATTTGCTCAAGACTTAGTTGCTGCACTTTTGGAAGCATGTCTTTTTGAATATCTTTGGGCACTTTCTCTCTTGTACACACTACTGAAACACTCTCATACACAATACTGAAATTTTTCCCTCTCACACACAGTACTGAAACACTCTCATACACACTACTGAAATATTTTCCTCTCACACACTACTGAAACACTCTCGTACACACTACTGAAATGTTTTCTTCTCACACACACTACTGAAACACTCATGCACACTACTAAAACACTCTCATACACAATACTGACATGTTTCCCTCTCACACACACTACTGAAACACTCTCATACACACTACTGATATGTTATCCTCTCACACACACTACTGAAACACTCTCATACACACTACTGAAATGGTTTCCTCTCACACACACTACTGAAACACTCATACACACTACTGAAATGTTTTCCTCTCAAACACACTACTGAAACACTCTCATACACACTACTGAAATAGTTTCCTCTCACACACACTACTGAAACACTCTCGTACACACTACTGAAATGTTTTCTTCTCACACACACTACTGAAACACTCTCATGCACACTACTGAAACACTCTCATACACACTACTGACATGTTATCCTCTCACACACACTACTGAAACACTCTCATACACACTACTGAAATGTTTTCCTCTCACACACACTACTGAAACACTCTCATTCACACTACTGAAACACTCTCATGCACACTACTGAAACACTCTCATACACACTACTGAAATGTTTTCTTCTCACACACACTACTGAAACACTTTCATGCACACTACTGAAACACTCTCGTACACACTACTGAAATGTTTTCTTCTCACACACACTACTGAAACACTGTCATACACACAACTGAAATGTTTTCTTCTCAAACACACTACTGAAACACTCTCATTCCCACTACTGAAATGTTTTCCTCTCACACACACTACTGAAACACTCTCATTCCCACTACTGAAATGTTTTTTCTCGCACGCACACTACATAAATAACTGTCATGACAATGTGAAACATGTCTTAAATAGACAAATAAAAAAAATCAAATTTCCATAAGTATTCAGATCATTTGCTCAAGACTTAGTTGCTGCACTTTTGGAAGCATGTCTTTTTGAATATCTTTGGGCACTTTCTCTCTTGTACACACTACTGAAACACTCTCGTACACACTACTGAAATGTTTTCTTCTCACACACAATACTGAAACACTCTCATTCACACTACTGAAACACTCTCATGCACACTACTGAAACACTCTCATACACACTACTGAAGTATTTTCTTCTCAAACACTACTGAAACACTCTCGTACACACTACTGAAACACTGTCATGCACACTACTGACATGTTTTCCTCTCACACACACTACTGAAACACTCTCATTCCCACTACTGAAATGTTTTTTCTCGCACGCACACTACATAAACACTGTCATGACAATGTGAAACATGTCTTAAATAAACAAATTTAAAAAATGACATTTCCATTAGTATTCAGATCATTTGCTCAAGACTTAGTAGCTGCACTTTTGGAAGCATGTCTTTTTGAATATCTTTGGGCACTTTCTCTCATTCCTCTTCGCAGCACCCATCAAGTTCCATCAGGTTGGACAACAAGTGCTAGGTTTCCATCCAGGACGTCTTATACTCATCACTCTTGGACTCTGATAATGATTCGTGTTGTGAAATCTCCGCATGGTTGACCCGTTGACCCGCTCCCCCGCTCCCTGGCCCCTCCAGGCCTCTTCTCAAGGCAGCATCTCCTCGTGTCGGCCCGGCTCTGATGAAAGCTTCCTCTGCGGAGAGTTAACGCAACATCAAAACCAATCTGCGCTGAAAGAGGGGAGGCGTTTATTCCCATCTTTCCGCCGCGGATATGAAAGAGGGCTGCTTTGCATAGCGAGAGGGGGAAAAAAAAAATAAAAAAGAGATTAATTGGAATAAAGGCAGCATGACTCTAAAAACCCTTTTCCCAGCGAATCCGTTTGGAAGTCAGTCAGATTGTGTCTGCAAAGCCGAGCATTGGTGTTAACTTTGGCTTCTTACCACACGATCAATGGAGTCAATCAGCAACAGGAAGAGCTTTTAATGACACCGCTTGACTAATCAGGTGTAATTTTGGCCTGACTCTGCTTGTGGTGCAACTTGTAATAAAGACAATTTCCTTTGCTGCGACGTGACGAGAGAGACCAACCTTAAAGGTCCGATACAGTCGTGCCTCGACCTACTGAACCGACCAACTGATAACAACAAGCAGAACGTAACTTTTCGATTAAAATACATTGTATAAGAATGATACACTACAAAAACTACACTATTTTTATGAATTAATGTGTCAATAATGTGCATCGTTTACTTTGGAAAGAGGACTGTTACTGTGTCTCCTTCCACTTGCTCCTCCGTCAAACACATCATCAGCAGCTTTTCCATATTGTCACGGATAAATGTCCGCCATTAAAATAATATTTCAGGATTATTGGCTGGTGTAACTAGCCATTGCTTCGCCAAGACGGGGACTCTGTCATGTTTTTGATTATTTGATGTTGACATGTGTAGTTTTATTTTGATACACAATCATAAATGAATCTTTCAGCACATACATAATGTTGAAATCTATAGTTATATTTTGATAAACAATCATAAATTATTTTTTAGGCACGTACACAATGTTGACATCTATAGTTATATTTTGATAAACAATCATAAATGAATCTTCTAAGCACATACACAATGTTGACATCTGTAGTTATATTATAATAAACAATAATAAATGAATCTTCAAGCGCGTACTCAATGTTGACATATATAGTTATATTTTGATAAACAATCATAAATGACTCTTTCACCACATACACTGTTGACGTCTATAGTTATAATTTGATAAACAATCATAAATTAATCCTTCAGCACGTACACAATGTTGATATTTAAAGTTATATTTTGATAAACTATCATAAAAATTACAATTTTAAGCACATACACAATATTGACATCCATAGTTATATTTTTCATAAACAATCATAAATTATTTTTTATGCACATATACAATGTTCACATCTATAGTTATATTTTGATAAACAATCATAAAATTAAAATTTAGGCACGTACACAATGTTGACATCTATAGTTATATTTTGATAAACAATCATAAATCAGTCTTTCAGCACGTACGTTATGTTGAAATCTATAGTTATATTTTGATAAACAATCATATATGATACTTTTAAGCACATACACAATGTTTTGATAAACAATCATAAATGAATCTTTCCGCACGTACACAATGTTGACATCTATAGTTATATTTTGATAAACAATCATATATGATACTTTTAAGCACATACACAATGTTTTGATAAACAATCATAAATGAATCTTTCCGCACGTACACAATGTTGACATCTATAGTTATATTTTGATAAACAATCATAAATTAATCCTTCAGCATGTACACAATGTTGACATTTATAGTTATATTTTGATAAACAATCATAAATTAATCCTTCAGCATGTACACAATGTTGACATTTATAGTTATATTTTGATAAACTATCATAAAAATTTAAATTGTAAGCACATACCCAATATTGACATCCATAGTTATATTTTTATAAGCAATCATAAATTATTTTTTAGGCACGTACACAATGTTGACATCTATAGTTATGTTTTGATAAACAATCATAAAATTAATATTTAGGCGCGTACACAATGTTGATATCTATAGTTATGTTTTGATAAACAATCATAAAATTAATATTTAGGCACGTACACAATGTTGACATTTATAGTTACATTTTGATAAACAATCATAAATGTATCTCTCAGCGCGTACACAAGGCCTTTTTCAATATTATTAAATTGTGTTACAAATGTATGTTCTGCATAATTAAATTTTTTGTTTTTTCACTACAAATCTCTGACTTTGCACATTCTCTGATCAAATAAGTTCCTAAACCTGACACGAGGCCCACTCCCTCACTGACTGGGTGCACAAGTCAACTCATCAGCGCAGAAAGTGTCAGAGGCCGTGGCGAGCAGTTCCTTTTTAGTGCGCAATAAAGCTAAAGAGAAGTGGAGTGCTCTCTCTCAGCAGCCTGCACTTAGCGCCATCGGCTGAGGGCGGGGCTCTTTCCTTTCTGGGGGTCAGCATGTTATATTTTGGTCACTTTAGAATTTGATGCCAGCAACACGTGACAAAGAAGTTTGGAAACGTGGCAATAAATACTGATAAACTTGAGAAATGCTCATCAAACGCTTATATGGAACACCCCACAGGTGTGCAGGCTAATTGGGAACAGGTGGGTGGCATGATTGGGTATAAAAGCAGCTTCCGTGAAATGTTAAGTGATTCACAAACAAGGATGGGGTGAGGGTCACCAATTTGTAAACAAATTATCGAACAGTTTTAGAACAACATTTCTCAACGAGCTATTGCAAGGAATTTGGGGATTTTACCATCTACGGTCCGTAATATCATGAAAAGGTTCAGAGAATCTGGAAAAATCACTGCACGTAAGCGATAATATTACGGACCTTTGATCCCTCAGGTGGTACTGCATCAAAAACCGACGTCAGTGTGTAAAGGATATCACCACATGGGCTCAGGAACACTTCATAAACCACAGTCAGTAACTACAGTTGGTCGCTACATCTGTAAGTGCAAGTTAAAACTCTACTATGCAAAGCCAAACCCATTTATCAACAACACCAAGAAACACTGCCGGCTTGGATGGGCCCGAGCTCATCTAAGATGGACTAATGCAAAGTGGAAAAGTGTTCTGTGGTCTGCCGAGTCCACATTTCAAATTATATTTGGAAACTGTGGACGTGGTGTCCTCCGGAACAAAGAGGAAAATAACCATCCGGATTGTTATAGGCGCAAAGGTCAAAAGCCAGCATGTGTGATGGTATGGGGGTGTATTAGTGCCCAAGGCATGGGTAACTTACACATCTGTGAAGGCACCATTAATGCTGAATGGTCCATTCAGGCTTTGGAGCAACATATGTTGTCATCCAAGCAACGTTATCATGGACGCCCCTGCTTATTTCAACAAGACAATGCCAAGCCATGTGTTACAATAGCGTGGCTTCATAGTAAAAGAGTGCGGGTACTTTCCTGGCCCGCCTGCAGTCCAGACCTGTCTCCCATCGAAAATATGTGGTGCATTATGAAGCGTAAAATAGGACAGCGGAGACTGTTGAACGACTAAAGCTCTACATAAAACAAGAATGGGAAAGAATTCAACTTTCCAAGCTTCAACAATTAGTTTCATCAGTTCCCAAACGTTAATTGAGTTTTGTTAAAAGAAAAGGTGATGTAACACAGTGGTGAACATGCCCTTTCCCAACTACTTTGGCACGTGTTCAGCCATGAAATTCTATCTTAATTATTATTTGTAGAAAAAAAATAAAGTTTATGAGTTTGAACATTAAAAATCTTGTCTTTGTAGCATATTCAACTGAATATGGGTTGAAAAGGATTTGCAAATCATTGTATTCCGTTTATATTTACATCTAACACAATTTCCCAACTCATATGGAAACGGGGTTTGTAACTTTTAGATTAAAATATATTATATAACAATGATACACTAAAAAAACTACACTATTTTTATGAAGTAATAATGTACATTGTTAACCGTGGGGAGAGGACTGTTACGGCGTCTCCTTCCACTTACTCCTGCGTCAAACACATCATCAGCAGTTTCTCCATACTGTCACGGGTTAATGTCCACCGTTGAAATGTTATTTCAGCATTTTTGACTTGCGTGAGACTCATTCCGCTTCAGAGTGATGGCAACTGGCAATTGCTTCACCAAGACGGGGACACGCTCTGTCGTGTTTTTGATGATTTGATGTTGACAAGTGGAGTTATGTACTTCACAAAAAAAAAAGCTGAAAACATGTTTTGTATTCTAGTTTCTTCAAAAATAGCCACCCTTTGCACTGATTACTTTTTGTCACACTCTTGGCATTCTATTCATGAGCTTCGAGAGGCAGTCACTTCCCAGGTGTCATAGTTCTGATGCCTTCAGTGACAATCTGCAACTGTAAGAATTATAATTATTACAATCATGATTGTTTTTTTATAAGTGATGACGGATGTGAACAAGAGCATGTATTGTCTAGTTATGATGTAAAGGAGAGGTGTGGTTGTAAGGTATTTGTATGTGGCTATAAGTTGGAAAATATTTGGAGAACCCAGGTCAACTGTAGGAGTTATAATTATTAAAATCATGGTTGGTTTATACAATTGATGACGGATGTGAACAAGAGCATTTATTATCTATGTGTTATGATGTAAAGGAGAGGTGATGTTTTAATGTATTTGTATGTAGCCTTTAGTTGGAAAATATTTGGACACCCCTGGTCAACTGTAAGAATTATGATTATTACAATAATGGTTGTTTGTTATAATGGATGTGAACAAGAGCATGTATTGTCTAGTTATGATGTAAAGGAGAGGTGTCAGTGTAAAATATTTGTATGTGACCCATTAGTTACAAAACATTTGGACACCCCTGGTCAATTGTAGGAATTATAATGATTAAAATCATGGTGGATTTACACACGTGATGACAGATGTGAACAAGAGCATTTATTATCTATTTGTTATGATGTAAAAGAGAAGTGATGTTGTAATGTATTTGTATGTAGCCTTTAGTTGGGAAATATTTGGACACCCCTGGTCAACTGTAAGAATTATAATTATTACAATAATGGTTGTTTTTTATAAGTGATGGTGGATGTGAACAAGAGCATGTATTGTCTATGTGTTATTATCCAAAGGAGAGGTGGTGTTGTAATGTATTTGTATGTAGCCTTTAGTTGAAAAATATTTGGACACCCCGAGTCAACTGTATAATTATTACAATTATGTTTTTGTTTTTTTACAGAACAAGAGCATGTATTGTTTATGTGTTATGATGTAAAGGAGAGGTGTCGTTGTAATGTATTTGTATGTGGCCCTTTAGTTACAAAATATATAGACACCCCTGGTCAACTGTAGGAATTATAATGATTAAAATCATGGTGGGTTTATACAAGTGATGACAGATGTGAACAAGAGCATGTATTGCCTAGTTATGATGTAAAGGAGAGGTGTCATTGTAATGTATTTGTATGTGACCCTATAGTTGGAAAATATTTGGACACTCCTGGTCAACCGTAGGAGTTATAATTAATACAATCATGGTTGTTTTTACAAGTGATGACAGATGTGAACAAGAGCATGTATTGTCTAGTTATGATGTAAAGGAGGAGTGGTTGTAATGCATATGTACATGGCCCTTAGTTGGAAAACATTTGAAGACCCCTGGTCAACTGTAGGAATTATAACTATTAAAATCATGGTTGTTTTTTTTACAAGTGATGGCAGATGTGAACAAGAGCATGTATTGTCTAGTTATGATGTAAAGGAGAGGTGTCATTGTACTGCATTTATATGTGACCCTTTAGTTGGAATATATTTGGACACCTCTGGTATTCAATTATATTTAATACAATCATGGTTGTTTTTACAAGTGATGAAAGATGTGAACAAGAGCATGTATTGTCTAGTTATGATGTAAAGGAGGAGTGGTTGTAATGTATACATACATGGCCCTTAGTTGGAAAACATTTGGAGACCCCTAGTTAACTGTAGGAGTTATAATTATTAAAATCATGGTTGTTTTTTTACAAATGATGACAGATGTGAACAAGAGCATGTATTGTCTAGTTATGATGTAAAGGAGAGGTGTCATTGTACTGCATTTATATGTGACCCTTTAATTGGAATATATTTGGACACCTCTGGTATTCAATTATATTTAATACAATTATGGTTGTTTTTACAAGCGATGAAAGATGTGAACAAGAGCATGTAGTGTCTAGTTATGATGTAAAGGAGGAGTGGTTGTAATGTATATGTACATCTTCCTTAGTTGGAAAACATTTGAAGACCCCTGGTCAACTGTAGGAATTATAATTATTAAAATCATGGTTGTTTTTTTACAAGTGATGACAGATGTGAACAAGAGCATGTATTGTCTAGTTATGATGTAAAGGAGAGGTGTCATTGTACTGCATTTATATGTGACCCTTTAGTTGGAATATATTTGGACACCTCTGGTATTCAATTATATTTAATACAATCATGGTTGTTTTTACAAGTAATGAAAGATGTGAACAAGAGCATGTGTTGTCTAGTTATGATGTAAAGGAGAGGTGTCATTGTAATGTATTTGTATGTGACCCTATAGTTGGAAAATATTTGGACACTCCTGGTCAACCGTAGGAGTTATAATTAATACAATCATGGTTGTTTTTACAAGTGATGACAGATGTGAACAAGAGCATGTATTGTCTAGTTATGATGTAAAGGAGGAGTGGTTGTAATGTATATGTACATGGCCCTTAGTTGGAAAACATTTGAAGACCCCTGGTCAACTGTAGGAATTATAACTATTAAAATCATGGTTGTTTTTTTACAAGTGATGACAGATGTGAACAAGAGCATGTATTGTCTAGTTATGATGTAAAGGAGAGGTGTCATTGTACTGCATTTATATGTGACCCTTTAGTTGGAATATATTTGGACACCTCTGGTATTCAATTATATTTAATACAATCATGGTTGTTTTTACAAGTGATGATAGATGTGAACAAGAGCATGTATTGTCTAGTTCTGATGTAAAGGAGAGGTGTCATTGTAATGTATATTAAGTATGTGTCAATGAAAGGGCATTTTATGACTTTTCTTAATTTGATTACATGCTATAGTATAATTTTTTTTATAATTTCATTGCATGTTTTTGTATTTTTTAAATTTAGGTAACCAAATGGAAATGTTGGTACAGAACATATCTGTCTGTGAGCTCAATGTCTCTCTGCATTGTTTCCTCAAATAACGACTCGACTAAACTAAAAATCCCATCTTGCATAATAGGGCACCTGTGAATGTGAGAGTAGACGCTTTATATCCCGGTTAGTGCTTTTGAAACAACACCAGGATCAGAGTTGATGGCTTTTTACGAGCGTATGCGCTAGTTAGTGCTAAATATGTCGCAGCTGTCTCTAAGTCCCCCTGACCTGTGCTGGCAATTACAATATCAGCTCCGCTCTCACGCAAATGTCGCGTAGCAGCGAGTAAAATTTAATGGGAATAGACAACCCCCAACCCCCCCCCGAGGCCTGCCCTCGCCCCGACACTGAGACGATGAATCCAGGCGTTGTTTCCAGGCGATACATTTACATCCCTGCAGATTGGATCCAAAGCAAAAACACTTGAAATTAAAGCTGCAAGCAGCGATGGACGGGACCGACTTTTACTGGTGTTTCCTACCTTTACCCAGTCAACATATCTTTACTTTCACATTACCTACCTTCCCTGCATCCTGGGGTCACACTGGTGCTTCTTTCTGTCACCCATACACGCTGGTGCTTCCTGTCATCACCCATTCAACATATCTTTACCTGCACTTTACCTACCTTCTCTGTATCCTGAAGTCAAACTGGTGCCTCCTTCTTTCACCCAGTCAACATATCTTTACCCGCACAGTACCTACCTTCTCTGCATTGGTGCTTCCTGCTTTTAAGCGGCCATCTTGAGACGGCAGCAGCGCAGCAGCATCGGCGCAGTTGTTTTTTGAAGGCTCGTAAAATCTAAACCGGAGCAGTTATTAAAACTCTTTTTTTAATCAGAAGGGTTCAATCTCTCTCCTGTGCGAGTTTGAAGCCCACACAACAAACGCGCTCAGAGGAGATAATGTTTGAAAAAAGGTGACGGGTTTTTACAAAACTTTTGTTTTGAAGGGGTCATTGCCAACTTCCTGTGGATTTTTGCTGAAGGATGTCAATTATTAAAATGTAGGTCTAAGTGAGACCTACATGGATGTTTTTGTTTCATGTCTCTTTGACATTCCTACCAGAAGTTACAAGCAGTTTTGTCTGTGTTTTCTTCCTAGGAGCAGTTTTGTTTGTTTCTTCCTAGGGGGCACTAGAGCGCAATTTTGAGTTTTGAGGTTATAATTTTTTTTATTAGATGGCAATTTTCGCCAATTTTGTGAGTTTTGAAGCATGTTAAGGGGGTCAAGTTACAGCTCAAAGAGGCAGCGGAATAATAATAATAATAATAAAACCTTAGAAATACAATAGGGTCCTTTGTCCCAAAGGGACATTCGGTCCCTAATAACGACCCGAGCACCTGAGTTCTGGAGACCTGGGATTGAGGACCATGTTTTGCTTGGAAGCCACGGGAATGTGTTTACAAGGTAGATAGATACTGGAGGCAGAGCCAGATGCAGAACAGCAATTTGCAGCTAAATGCTTCAAATAATCCTCCGTTCTTTGTCAGAATTCTCAGAGGGTCATTGAGGCAGGTTTGAATCCCGCTGGGTTAACGTAACTTGGAAGTGTTTTGCAAAGCAACAACAAGGAAATTATATTGTCTGTAATCACGATCTCCCTAAAAAACATAGCATCGCCTGTATGCTTTTTCACATAATTGACGGTGGAAACATTATTTGTTTTCCTCTGAAACTATTTTCTTTTGAAAGACTGAAATGATCTGCTGGTTCGTACTTCCTTTTGAACGTTTTGAATTGTGTCGGTGTGACGCAAGATAATAATCGTGTCAGCGCTGGTTCAAGTACGAATACTTTTTATGTCGGGTTCAAACACCGGACTATATAGTAGACAAGACAAGAAGAAGGAATCAGGCAGAGACAGAGTTCAATTTTGCTCATGAGGAAAAAGGTTTGGGGCTGCACACTCAGTTACAGTCCCCCACCACGCTCTAAGGTACAGACCCAGGTGCTTTACCATGAATTGATTAACGTGGACAAAAGTTGACAAACTTATTCGGGTGTTACCATTTAGTGGTCAGTTGTACGGAATATGTACTGTACTGTGCAATCTACTAAAACAAGTCTCAATCAATTAAACTCCTCTATTTATCCCGAAGCTCCCTAGTTAACATCACCGAGGCTGCTTCTGAAGGAAGGGGTGATGCAAGCAACCCCAGTAGACATCATACGTGATTATTCCGAATGGAAATGTGCTGACACTCGTGACTTCGCCCTGTCTCTGTCTTTTCTACATTGAAGTACTCGATGTCCGTCCTTGGAAGGTCTGGAACCAAACTGCTGATCCTAAACAACTCGCAAAGCAAGATTATAAGTTGTGCCTTTGCACGGATAGAAAAGTACAACTTCAGCACAATTGATAATAACTATAGCGACGGCCTTTAAGCCTAAGAGTTGTGTGATAACTTATACATAATTATTCTAACTATTCTTTATTACGATTCAGGTGACGATTCTATTTAGAATCCATTCTCCATTCAAAGCGATTTTTTGATTCAAACCGATGTATTCACACAGTAGGGTTGTATGGTATACCGGTACTGGTATAGTCTTGCGGTACTAATGAATCAAAAACGGTACTCCAAACCCTGTTTCCATATGAGTTGGGAAATTGTGTTAGATGTAAATATAAACAGAATTCAATGATTTGCAAATCATTTTCAACCCATATTCAGTTGAATATGCTACAAAGACAACATATTTGATCTTCAAACTGATAACATTTTTTTTTTTTTTTTTGCAAATAATCATTAACTATAGAATTTGATGCCAGCAACACGAGACAAAGAAGTTGGGAAAGGTGGCAATAAATACTGATAAAGTTGGGGAATGCTCATCAAACACTTATTTGGAACATCCCACAGGTGTGCAGGCTAATTGGGAACAGGTGGGTGCCATGATTGGGTATAAAAGCAGCTTCCATGAAATGCTAAGTAATTCACAATCTAGGATGGGGCGAGGGTCACCACTTTGTAAGCAAATTGTCGAACAGTTTTAGAACAACATTTCTCAACGAGCTATTGCAAGGAATTTAGGGATTTTACCATCTACGGTCCGTAAAATCATCAAAAGGTTCAGAGAATCTGGAGAAATCACTGCACGTAAGCGATAATATTACGGACCTTTGAACCCTCAGGCGGTACTGCATCAAAAACCGACATCGGTGTATAAAGGATATCACCACATGGCCTCCGGAACATTTTATAAAACCAATGTCAGTAACTACAGTTGGTCGCTACATCTGTAAGTGCAAGTTAAAACTCTGCTATGCAAAGCGAAAGCCATTTATCAACAAGACCCAGGAACGCCGCCGGCTTGGCTGGGCCCGAGCTCATCTAAGATGGACTGATGCAAAGTGGAAAATTGTTATATGGTCTGACGAGTCCACATTTCAAATTATATTTGGAAACTGTGGACGTGGTGTCGTCCAGAACAAAGAGGAAAATAACCATCCGGATTGTTATAGGCGCAAAGTTCAAAAGCCAGCATGTGTGATGGTATGGGGGTGTATTAGTGCCCAAGGCATGGGTAACTTACACATCTGGGAAGGCACCATTAATGCTGAAAGGTCCATACAGGTTTTGGAGCAACATATGTTGTTATCCAAGCAACGATATCATGGACGCCCCTACTTATTTTAGCAAAACAATGCCAAACCACGTGTTACAACAGCGTGGTTTCGTAGTAAAAGAGTGCGGGTACTTTCCTGGCCCGCCTGCAGTCCAGACCTGTCTCCCATGGAAAATGTGTGGCGCATTATGAAGCGTAAAATACGACAGCGGAGACCCCGGACTGTTGAACGACTGAAGCTCTACATAAAACAAGAATGGGAAAGAATTCCACTTTCAAAGCTTCAACAATTAGTTTCGTCAGTTCCCAAACGTTTATTGAGTGTTGTTAAAAGAAAAGGTGATGTAAGACAGTGGTGAACATGCCCCTTCCCAACTACTTTGGCACATGTTGCAGTTAATTATTATTTGCAAAAAATATATATATATTTATGATTTTGTTGTGAATTCAACTGAATATGGGTTGAAAAGGATTTGCAAATAATTGTATTTTGTTTATATTTAACACAATTTTCCAACTCATATGGAAACAGGGCTTGTATATATATTTTTCCTTCACATATGCATTTTTTTTGTACCGTTGTCAGAATATTTTGTATTTAATATAATTATTGATACATATTAATTTGGCTTCTGTTATCATTACCAGTAATGCTTTATTGTTATTATTAGTCGTAGTAGGTGTATGTTTATCAATATTTATCCTATTTATTGAGAGCAGGAGCCATATTTACTGGACAGCTGATTATGCCTTAGTAATGCCCACTGCTGCCCCCTAAAGGCCTGGAGTAGTACACTATTTCTTACTCCATCCATCCATCAGTTTTTTACCGTTTCAGTTCAATTTATATTTTTTGTTTGGTCTCTAAATGGCAACCATCTGTTGTGAGCGTCTCAGCGTGTCAGCGATGGTGATGTTTCTCTCCGGACTTACACCGGGTGAGTTAGTGCCAGGGTCCAGGACTTGTCTTAGCGGGGCTACAAATCACAGCGCCTTAAATCTCCGCTTTGCCTCCGCCCCCTCACCACGTTGGTGTGGAATGGCCTCCGTTTGAGTGGCTGCACTCTGCGGGGAGGAAGAGGATGCTGAATGTGAAAATGAAACCCAGGTCTTGATTCGACCCGGGCCGCGGCGGGAACCGATGAAGTCACGTGCGAGCATTAGACCCAGCTGCTGGAGTGTGGAGGGCGCTTATTGATATTGTGGACCACGCCTCAGTGCACGCGGCACAAACATCAAATTAATTCCTCCAAACATAAACAGGACTGCCTTTGCTGGATTATTTATTTTCAATATCACAATTAATTCTTCACACACAAGACCATAATGTTCTTCTGACATATGAGGTTCAAGTTTAAATCTTCCTTGTCGTCTCTTTAACTCAGAGGTCGGGAACCTTTTTGGCTGAGAGAGCCAAAAAGCCAAATATTTTAAAAACGTATTTCCGTAAGAGCCATATAATATTTTTTTTAACACTGAACACAACTAAACACATGCATTTTTAAGTAAGACCAACATTTCTACAGTATAATAGGTCTCTTATTCTTTGTAATAACATTGTTATTCTGAAGATAACTGTAGAGGGGGTGTGGCCTGCTGGCCTGCAGCAAACTGGGGTGTACCAGGACCAGCCTCAAAATCAGCGACAGGTGCGTAGATGGCCCACCTGGGCCTTGTTATCTAATCACCTGTCGCTCTGTTATAAGTAGCAGCCAGGAGGAGAGACGGGATTGGGGCTGGAGCCAGAGCGTGAGCGAGAACGAAAGAGAAAAATACAATTGCTGGAAAGCAACTGAGAGACTTATTGAAAAATAAAACAATATTGTAACCCTAAAACAGGCTCTCATGTCGGTGCTTGGTGGTCTGAACTAACCAATAATAAATAAATACCTTTTTACCATTAACGCAACTTCTTGAACAGCTGCGGTAGAAAACGGATGGATGGATTAAAAATGCATGAGAATGTTTTATATTTTGAACATTATTTTTAACACTGTGATTACATGTGGAATTATTCATTACTTATCGTGTTAAGCAATGTCAGCTCAGATTTATCCGAGAGCCAGATGCAGTCATCAAAAGAGCCACATCTGGCTCTAGAGCCATAGGTTCCCTACCCCTGCTTTAACTCCACGTCACTGGTTTTAGTTGAACATTTATTTATGATTGTTTTTTCTATAACCAAGAACAATAAGCTCATATTTCATCAATCGTGAATATATATTTATTTTACAGCATATGAACATTTATAGTCATATTTTGATAAACAATCATAAGTGGATCTACACAATGTTGACATTTATAAATATTCATTTCTATGTGATCATGTTTTGTTTTTTGGACACTCAGTTCCTGTTTTTGCACTTCCTGGTTTCTTTTGTTACCATAGCAACTTATTAGTTCTCACCTTGTCCTCATGTCACGCACCCGTCTCCCCTTTTGCACTCGCACACCTGTTTTCACTGATCATGTGACTGCTATTTAAGCCTGTCTGTTTCTGTTCTTCGTCCTGACAACATTACCGTCTACCACCATCTATCACCCTCGATACCTCTACTCACGTCATGCCATGTTTCACAGTTCCATGCCAAGTAAGTTTTGTTTATAGTTCGTTATTCATGCCATAGTGCAAGTTTTTGTTTGTTTTCATTAGTCAAGTTGGTACCTCCATTTTGAGCGTTTTTTGTTTGCGTCCTTTTTTTGTAGTTAGTGTAGTTAGTGTTAAAATAAAAAGATGTACTTACATTCACAACTTTTCTTTGCCTTCTGGAAAAAAAAACCCTAAAGTCCATTCCATTCGCTTTGCACCTCGGGAAAACAATCCATGCCATAGTCGTAGTGTTGACATAAGTACATTTTGATAAACAAGCATGAATAAATCTTTCAGCACTAACACAATGTTGACATCTATAGTTATATTTTGATAAACAATCATAAATGGATCTTTTAAGCATGTACACAATGTTGACATCAATAGTTATATTTTGATAAAAATCTTAAAAAATCTTTCAACACTAACACAATGTTGACATCTATAGTTATATTTTGATAACAATCATAAATGAATATTTCAGCACGTACACAATGTTGACATCTATAATTATATTTTGATACACAATCATAATGAATTTTTCAGCACGGACACAATGTTGACATCTATAAGTAAATGTTGATAAACAATCATAAGTAAATCTTTAAGCACCTACACAATGTTGACATTTATAGTTATATTTTGATAAACAATCATAAATGGATCTTTAACCACATACACAATGTTGACATCTATAGTTATATTTTGATAAACAATCATAAATGAATCTTTCAGCACGGACACAATGTTGACATCTATAAGTAAATGTTGATAAACAATCATAAATTAATATTCAGCACGTACACAATGTTGACATGTATTGTTATATTTTGATAAACAATCATAAATTAATATTTCAGCAGGTACACAATGTTGACATTTATAGTAATATTTTGATAAACAATAATAAATGAATCTTTCAGCACGGACACAATGTTGACATCTATAGTTATATTTTTAAAAACAATTATTAATGAATATTTCAGCACATACACAATGTTGACATCTATAAGTAAATTTTGATAAACAATCATGAATTAGTCTTTCAGCACGTACACAATGTTGACATCAATAGTTATATTTTGATAAACAATCATAAAAAATCTTTAAGCACATACACAATGTTGACATCAATAGTTATATTTTGGTAAACAATCATAAAAAAATCTTTAAGCACATACACAATGTTGACATCTGTAGTAATATTTTGATAAACAATCATAAATGGATCTTTGAGCACATACACAATGTTGACATCTATAATTATATTTTGATAAACAATCATAAATTAATTGTTAGGCACATACACAATGTTGACAATTATAGTTATATTTTGATAAACAATCATAAATAATCATTCAGCACGTACACAATGTTGACATCTATAGTTATATTTTGATAAATAATCGTAAATACATCTTTGAGCACATACACAATGTTGACATTTATAGTTATTTTTGTGATAAAAACCCACTACTCATAAATGGCACGTGCAACAACAACAACAACAACAACAATAACAACAATAACACCAACAACAACAACATGAATAACAACAACAACAACAATAACAACAACATACACGGCAGTAGTTACCAAGTTAAATAATGAAATACTAACTTCCTCGAGCAAAAGCGATACATATTTATCCAGGAGAGTGTTGATACCAATGTCCCTGACTCAGACACACACAAAGAAGTGTTAGAGTAGACTTCCATGCTTCTACACCTTTCATGTGTTAAATGATATCTGGAGCACAATACTTCCAGATGTCTGGGAACGCCACTGACAAATAATCCTTGATATCACTGCACAAATCTTTTTTTTAAATAAAGAATAGCGATCCATTCCGTTGCATAGTTTGTTTACGCTTACCTTTTTTTTTTCGCAGGAAAGATCTAGACAGTATGTATAAACCCCGTTTCCATAAGAGTTGGGAAATGCAACACGTGACAAAGAAGTTGGGAAAGGTGGCAATAAATACTCATAAAGTCGAGGAATGCTCATCAAACACTTATTTGGAACATCCCACAGGTGTGCAGGCTAATTGGGAACAGGTGGGTGCCATGATTGGCTATAAAAGCAGCTTCCATGAAATGCTAAGTAATTCACAAACAAGGATGGGGTGAGGGTCACCACTTTGTAAGCAAATTGTCGAACAGTTTTAGAACAACATTTCTCAACCAGCTATTGCAAGGAATTTAGGGATTTTACCATCTACGGTCCGTAAAATAATCAAAAGGGTCGGAGAATCTGGAGAAATCACTGCACGTAAGCGGTGATATTACGGACCGTTGATCCTTCAGGCGGTACTGCATCAAACACCGACATCGGTGTGTAAAGGATATCACCACATGGGCTCAGGGACACTTCAGAAAACCACTGTCAGTAACTACAGTTGGTCGCTACATCTGTAAGTGCATGTCATAGACGCAAAAGTTCAAAAGCCGGCATGTGTGATGGTATGGGGGTGTATTAGTGCCCAAGGCATGGGTAACTTACACATCTGTGAAGGCACCATTAATGCTGAAAGGTCCATACAGGTTTCGGAGCAACATATGTTGTTATCCAAGCAACGTTATCATGGACGCCCCTGCTTATTTCAGCTATAAAATGCCGGGCCACGGGTTACAACAGAGGGGTTTCGTAGTAAAAGAGAGCGGGTACTTTCCTGGCCCGCCTGCAATCCAGACCTGTCTCCCTATCGAAAACGTGTGGCGCATTATGAAGCCTAAAATACGACAACAAGGCTGTTGAACAACTTAAGCTGTACATCAAGCAAGAATGGGAAAGAATTCCACTTTCAAAGCTTCAACAATTAGTTTCCTCAGTTCCCAAACGTTTATTGAGTGTTGTTAAAAGAAAAGGTGATGTAACACAGTGGTGAACATGCCCTTTCCCAACTACTTTGGCACGTGTTGCAGCCATGAAATTCTACATTAATTATTATTTGCAAAAAAAAAACAAAGTTTATGATTTTGAACATCAAATATGTTTTTTTTGTAGCATATTCAACTGAATATGGGTTGAAAAGGATTTGCAAATCATTGTATTCTGTTTATATTTACATCTAACACAATTTCCCAACTCATATGGAAACGGGGTTTGTGTGTATATATATATAAATAGCTTGGTTGGTAGAGTGGCTGTGCCAGCTACTTGAGGGTTGCAGGTTCGATTCCCGCTTGTGCCATCCTAGTCACTGCCGTTGTGTCCTTGGGCAAGAAACTTTACCCACCTGCTCCCAGTGCCACCCACACTGGTTTAAATGCCCATCCATTTTCTACCGCTTATTCCCTTTTGGGGTCGCGGGGGGCGCTGGCGCCTATCTCAGCTACAATCGGGCGGAAGGCGGGGTAAACCCTGGACAAGTCGCCACCTTAACACAGATAGACAGACAACATTTACACTCACATTCACACACCAGGGCCAATTTAGTGTTGCCAATCTAACTTAGATATTGGGTGTCACTATGTAAAGCGCTTTGAGTCACTTGAGAAAAGCGCTATATAAATATAATTCACTTCACATATCTTGTGTTTTATTATTTATATGACTATATTATGGTGTATGAACCTTAGTGGATTTTCTCTAATATCATTGTTCTCTGATCCTGCTTACTGTAAAAATTACAATAAAACTGTATTCCGGACAGGAAGTCCAGAATACAGTTTTAATGACAACATTAAAATACAGTGGTGTAGTAGACCTAAGTATTCATTAAGTACCACCATAATAACAACATTAAAATACAGTAGTGTAGTAGACCCAATCATTCATTAAGTACCACCATAATGACAACATCAAAATACAGTAGTGTAGTAGACCTAAGTATTCATTAAGTACCACCATAATGACAACATTAAATACAGTAGTGTAGTAGACCTAATTATTAATTAAGTACCAGCATAATCACAACATTAAATACAGTAGTGTAGTATACCTAAGTATTCATCAAGTACCACCATAATGACGACATTAAAAAACATTTGTGTAGTAGACCTAAGTATTCATTAAGTACCACCATAATGACAACATTAAAAACAGTAGTGTAGTAGACCTAAGTATTCATTAAGTACCAGCATAATGACATCATTAAATACTGTAGTGTAGTGGACCTAAGTATTCATTAAGTACCAGCATAATCACAACATTAAATACAGTAGTGTAGTATACCTAAGTATTCATCAAGTACCACCATAATGACGACATTAAAAATCGTTTGTGTAGTAGACCTAAGTATTCATTAAGTACCACCATAATAACAACATTAAAATACAGTAGTGTAGTAGACCCAATCATTCATTAAGTACCACCATAATGACAACATCAAAATACAGTAGTGTAGTAGACCTACGTATTCATTAAGTACCACCATAATGACAACATTAAATACAGTAGTGTAGTAGACCTAATTATTCATTAAGTACCAGCATAATCACAACATTAAATACAGTAGTGTAGTATACCTAAGTATTCATCAAGTACCACCATAATGACGACATTAAAAAACATTTGTGTAGTAGACCTAAGTATTCATTAAGTACCACCATAATGACAACATTAAAAACAGTAGTGTAGTAGACCTAAGTATTCATTAAGTACCAGCATAATGACATCATTAAATACTGTACTGTAGTAGACCTAAGTATTCATTAAGTACCAGCATAATCACAACATTAAATACAGTAGTGTAGTATACCTAAGTATTCATCAAGTACCACCATAATGACGACATTAAAAAACTTTTGTGTAGTAGACCTAAGTATTCATTAAGTACCACCATAATAACAACATTAAAATACAGTAGTGTAGTAGACCCAACCATTCATTAAGTACCACCATAATGACAACATCAAAATACAGTAGTGTAGTAGACCTAAGTATTAATTAAGTACCACCATAATGACAACATTAAATACAGTAGTGTAGTAGACCTAAGTATTCATTAAGTACCAGCATAATCACAACATTAAATACAGTAGTGTAGTATACCTAAGTATTCATCAAGTACCACCATAATGACGACATTAAAAAACATTTGTGTAGTAGACCTAAGTATTCATTAAGTACCACCATAATGACAACATTAAAACAGTAGTGTAGTAGACCTAAGTATTCATTAAGTACCAGCATAATGACAACATTAAATACAGTAGTGTAGTAGACCTAAGTATTCATTAAGTACCAGCATAATCACAACATTAAATACAGTTGTGTAGTATACCTAAGTATTCATCAAGTACCACCATAATGACGACATTAAAAAACTTTTGTGTAGTAGACCTAAGTATTCATTAAGTACCACCATAATAACAACATTAAAATACAGTAGTGTAGTAGACCCAACCATTCATTAAGTACCACCATAATGACAACATCAAAATGCAGTAGTGTAGTAGACCTAAGTATTCATTAAGTACCACCATAATGACAACATTAAATACAGTAGTGTAGTAGACCTAAGTATTCATTAAGTACCAGCATAATCACAACATTAAATACAGTAGTGTAGTATACCTAAGTATTCATCAAGTACCACCATAATGACGACATTAAAAAACATTTGTGTAGTAGACCTAAGTATTCATTAAGTACCACCATAATGACAACATTAAAACAGTAGTGTAGTAGACCTAAGTATTCATTAAGTACCAGCATAATGACAACATTAAATACAGTAGTGTAGTAGACCTAAGTATTCATTAAGTACCAGCATAATCACAACATTAAATACAGTTGTGTAGTATACCTAAGTATTCATCAAGTACCACCATAATGACGACATTAAAAAACTTTTGTGTAGTAGACCTAAGTATTCATTAAGTACCACCATAATAACAACATTAAAATACAGTAGTGTAGTAGACCCAACCATTCATTAAGTACCACCATAATGACAACATCAAAATGCAGTAGTGTAGTAGACCTAAGTATTCATTAAGTACCACCATAATGACAACATTAAATACAGTAGTGTAGTAGACCTAAGTGTTCATTAAGTACCAGCATAATCACAATATTAAATACAGTAGTGTAGTATACCTAAGTATTCATCGGGTACCACCATAATGACGACATTAAAAAACTTTTGTGTACAAGACCTAAGTATTCATTAAGTACCACCATAATGACAACATTAAAAACAGTAGTGTAGTATACCTAAGTATTCATCAAGTACCACCATAATGACGACATTAAAAAACTTTTGTGTACAAGACCTAAGTATTCATTAAGTACCACCATAATGACAACATTAAAAACAGTAGTGTAGTAGACCTAAGTATTCATTAAGTACCAGCATAATCACAATATTAAATACAGTAGTGTAGTATACCTAAGTATTCATCGGGTACCACCATAATGACGACATTAAAAAACTTTTGTGTACAAGACCTAAGTATTCATTAAGTACCACCATAATGACAACATTAAATACAGTAGTGTAGTAGACCTAAGTATTCATTAAGTACCACCATAATGACAACATTAAATAAAGTAGTGTAGTAGACCTAGGTATTCATTAAGTACCAGCATAATCACAACATTAAAAACAGTAGTGTAGTAGACCTAAGTTGACTTCCTGTACGGACGCTTGCCTGAATGTGAGGAAAGTACTTTTGGGAGAAATGTTGCTTTGTGCTGACAATCCAGGATAATTTCCTCCGAGGAGCGTGTCAGCTTGAGTTTCGCACTGGAGTGTCCAAGGAGGGTTTTATTGTTGGCCATTTAAGAGCCGGACGGACATCATCCACACGGAGCAGAAATACCTCATGGATGCCATCTTTGCTATCTCCACATCCAAACCTCACTTCATTATCTCTTTATCTTTCCATCTCTCTCTCTCTCTCTCTCGGTCTCTCTCGCCCTCGCCTCCATCAGCGCCTTATCAGTCATTGGCCCCTCCCCCTCCCTCCAAGCCACGCGTGGCCTCGCACGATAACGCCGTCCACGTTTATGAACCGAGGCGAGCGCCTGGCTTTTCCTCGCCGAGTCGCTTTGAGAGAGAGAGACGCTTCTTTACGGATGATTTCGCTCCAGTTTGACCTCACTCCTCGGGTGAACGAGGACGTCCTCTACCGAGGACGTACACGTTTCTTTAGAGGACAGAATGACTGATGACTCTGCGGAACCCGGAACTAGCTGTCGATTCTAACTTGTACAAAATATCGTCCCGCTGAAATAAGCAGGGGCGTCCTTGATAATGTTTCCATGGGAGACAGGTCTGGACTGCACGCGGGCCAGGAATGTACCCGCACTCTTTTACTACGAAACCACGCTGTTGTAACACGTGGTTTGGCATTGTTTTGCTGAAATAAGCAGGGGCGTCCATGATAATGTTGCTTTGGATGGCAACATATGTTGCTCCAAAAGCTGTATTTACCTTTCAGCATTAAAGGTGCCTTCACAGATGTGTAAGATACCCATGCCTTGGGCAATAATACACCCTCATACCATCACACATGCTGCCTAGAACACTTTCACCCTAGAACAGTCCCCATGGTTCTTCCTGTTTGGTCCACAGTTTCCAAAAACAATTTGAAATGTGGACTTGTCAGACCACAGAACATTTTTCCACTTTGCATCAGTCCCTCTTACTGTAGATGAGCTCGGGCCCCGTGAAGCGTTTCTGGGTGTTGTTGATAAATGGCTGTGGCTTTGCATAATTGAGTTGTATCTTTCACTTACAGATGCAGCGACCAATTGTAGTTACTGACAGTGGTTTTCTAAAGTGTTCCTGAGGCCCATGTGGTGATATCCTTTACACAGAGATGTGGCTTTTTGATACAGTACCACCTGAGGGATCCAAGGTCACGGGTATTGCTGCTTACATGCAGTGATTTCTCCAGATTCTCTGAACATTTTGATGATGTTTCGGACCATAATGACAATTATAGTAGACTTAAGCATTCATTAAGTACCAACATAGTAGACCTAAGTAGTCATTAGATACCTTCATTAAGACATTAAATACAGTATTGTAGTAGACCTAAGTGTTCATTAAGTACTACCATAATGAAAACATTAAAATACAGTAATATAGCGGACCTAGATATTCAATAAGTAACAACATAATGACAGCATTAAATACAGTAGTGTAGTAGACCTAAGAATTAATTAAGTACCACCATAATAACAACATTAATATACAGTAGTGTAGTAGACCTAGGTATTCAGTAAGTACCACCATTATGACAAAATTAAATACAGTAGTGTAGTGGACCTAAGTATTAATTAAGTACCACCATAATAACAACATTAATATACAGTAGTGTAGTAGACCTAGGTATTCAGTAAGTACCACCATTATGACAAAATTAAATACAGTAGTGTAGTGGACCTAAGTATTCATTAAGTACCACCATAATGACAACATTAAATACAGTAGTGTAGTAGACCTAAGTATTAATTAAGTACAACCATAATGACAACATTAAATACAGTAGTGTAGTAGACCCAAGTATTCATTAAGTACCACCAAAATGACAACATTAAAAACAGTAGTGAAGTAGACCTAAGTATTCATTAAGTACCAACATAAAGACAACATTAAAATACAGTGGTGTAGTAGACCTAAGCATTCATTAAGTACAAGCATAATGACAACATTAAATACAGTTGTTTAGTAGACCTAAGTATTCATTAAGTACCAGCATAATGACAACATTAAATACAGTAGTGTAGTAGACCTAAGTACTCATTAAGTACCAGCATAATGACAACATTAAATACAGTAGTGTAGTATACCTAAGTATTCATTAAGTACCACATAATGATGACATTAAAAAACTTTTGTGTAGTAGACCCAAGTATTCATTAAGTACCACCATAATGACAACATTAAATACAGTAGTGTAGTAGACCCAAGCATTCATTAAGTACCACCAAAATGACAACATTAAATACAGTAGTGTAGTAGACCTAAGTATTCATTAAGTACAAGCAAAATGACAACATTAAATACTGTAGTGTAGTAGACCTAAGTATTCATTAAGTACCAGCATAATCACAACATTAAATACAGTAGTATAGTATACCTAAATATTCATCAAGTACCACCATAATGATGACATTAAAAAACTTTTGTGTAGTAGATCTAAGTATTCATTAAGTACCACCATAATGACAACATTAAAAACAGTACTGTAGTAGACCTAAGTATTCATTAAGTACCACCAAAATGACAACATTAAATACAGTAGTGTAGTAGACCTAAGTATTCATTAATTACAAGCATAATGACAACATTAAATACAGTAGTGTAGTAGACCTAAGCATTCATCAAGTACCAACATAATGACAACATTAAAATATAGTAGTGTAGCAGACCTAAGCATTCATTAAGTACCACCATAATGACAACATTAAAAACAGTAGTGAAGTAGACCTAAGTATTCATTAAGTACCAGCATAATGACAAGATTAAATACAGTAGTGTAGTAGACCGAAGTATTCATTAAGTACCACCATGATGCCCATCATTAGGCTATTTCATCCCTACAGGCCCAAAACAGGCTTTTAGGGATGAAATGGCCTCCGTGCTTTTTACTGACCTAACGTATACATGTGTATACACAGTATGTATACACTTACTGTGTACAGTATGCATATATATATATATATATATATATATATATATATATATATATATATATGTATATATGTATGTGTGCCCTATAGTCCGAAAAATAGGGTAATGATTGTTTCTTCAATTAGAAATGCTGTGTTGTTATAATTTAGTGTTAAACAATTATTCTGAAGCCATGTTGGTATTGCAGCAAAATGTCTGCTGAATATCTCCACAGCCTGTTGAGGGGTTCCCTAGAGCCACATAAACCATGGCATCATCCACATCCTGTCACCTGGACACACGTCCAACAAGAGTGACTTTCTTACAAAAAGTTCTGTGTTTCCATCTCAGCTTACCAAATTCTCTATTGTGGGCGGAGTATTTTTTTTTTGCATCTTGCCCTCTTTGTGAGAAACCTTTTCTGGAACACAATGGCGTACAAAATCCTGCATTCATTTGGAGATGAAAGGCCCAGTGACGATTCAGCATAATGAGATGAGGAGATGCAGGAAGTAAAAAGCGTGAGATTCCCTTGCAAAGATGCCGGCTGCTGCACCGCACAGATAACGACAACAAAAAAGGTGTGTGTTGATGCTGTATGGAGCAAAGTGTGTGTTGATGCTGTATGGAGCAAAGTGTGTGTTGATGCTGTATGGAGCAAAGTGTGTGTTGATGCTGTATGGAGCAAAGTGTGTGTTGATGCTGTATGGAGCAAAGTGTGTGTTGATGCTGTATGGAGCAAAGTGTGTGTTGATGCTGTATGTAGCAAAGTGTGTGTTGATGCTGTATGGAGCAAAGTGTGTGTTGATGCTGTATGGAGCAAAGTGTGTGTTGATGCTGTATGGAGCAAAGTGTGTGTTGATGCTGTATGGAGCAAAGTGTGTGTTGATGCTGTATGGAGCAAAGTGTGTGTTGATGCTGTATGGAGCAAAGTGTGTGTTGATGCTGTATGGAACAAAGTGTGTGTTGATGCTGTATGGAGCAAAGTGTGTGTTGATGCTGTATGGAACAAAGTGTGTGTTGATGCTGTATGGAGCAAAGTGTGTGTTGATGCTGTATGGAGCAAAGTGTGTGTTGATGCTGTATGGAGCAAAGTGTGTGTTGATGCTGTATGGAGCAAAGTGTGTGTTGATGCTGTATGGAACAAAGTGTGTGTTGATGCTGTATGGAGCAAAGTGTGTGTTGATGCTGTATGGAGCAAAGTGTGTGTTGATGCTGTATGGAGCAAAGTGTGTGTTGATGCTGTATGGAGCAAAGTGTGTTTTGATGCTGTATGGAGCAAAGTGTGTGTTGATGCTGTATGGAGCAAAGTGTGTGTTGATGCTGTATGGAGCAAAGTGTGTGTTGATGCTGTATGGAACAAAGTGTGTGTTGATGCTGTATGGAGCAAAGTGTGTGTTGATGCTGTATGGAACAAAGTGTGTGTTGATGCTGTATGGAGCAAAGTGTATGTTGATGCTGTATGGAGCAAAGTGTGTGTTGATGCTGTATGGAGCAAAGTGTGTGTTGATGCTGTATGGAGCAAAGTGTGTGTTGATGCTGTATGGAGCAAAGTGTGTGTTGATGCTGTATGGAGCAGTGTGTGTTGATGCTGTATGGAGCAAAGTGTGTGTTGATGCTGTATGGAGCAAAGTGTGTGTTGATGCTGTATGGAGCAAAGTGTGTGTTGATGCTGTATGGAACAAAGTGTGTGTTGATGCTGTATGGAGCAAAGTGTGTGTTGATGCTGTATGGAGCAAAGTGTGTGTTGATGCTGTAATTCTTTCTCTTTTTTTGTCATGAAAAAGGGAGGAATTTTGGGTTGGTGCACTAATTGTAAGTGTATCTTGTGTGTTTTATGTTGATTTAATTAAAAAAAAAATTAAAATTAAAAAAATATTATAATAATAAAAATAATAACATAAAAATATTCCGCGGCCCGGTACCAATCGAGCCGAGGCCCGATTTAAAAAAAAAAAAAAAAAAATCTTGTGTGTTTTATGTTGATTTAATGAAAAAAAAATAAATAATAATAATTATAAAAAAATTAGAATAAGACAAATATAATAAAACATTTTCTGCGGCCCGATTTTTTATTTATTTTTTTTGGGCATGAAAAAGGGAGGTTTTTGCGGTTGGAGCACTAATTATAATGGTATCTTGTGTGGTTTTTTTTTTTTTTTTAATGTTGATTTGATAAAAAAAATAAAATAAAAAAATTTATAATAATAATAAAATAAAATAAAAAAAATAATAATATTTTTTTTTTCTCCGGCCCGGTACCAATCGAGCCCTGGTCCGATTGTTTATTTATTTATTTTTATCATGAATAGGGGAGGTTTTTTTGGGGGTTGGTGCACTATTTGTAAGTGTATTTTGTGTTTTTTTTATGTTGATTTTATAAAAAAAAAAATAATAATAAAAAATAAATAAATAAGATAAAATAAAAAATAAAATAAAAAAATGTTCTGCTTATTTTTAAATTTTAATTTTTTAGGTTTTTTTTACATGAAAAAGGGAGGTTTTTTTGGTTGGTGCACTAATTGTAAGTGTATCTTGTGTTTTTTAAGTTGATTTAGTTAAAAACACTTTTTAAAAATAAATAAAACAATTATTTAAAAATACATTTATAAAAATTTCTTATGCGGCCCGTTACCAATTTCCCGGTACCGGGCCACGGCCCGGTGGTTGGGGACCACTGCTGTATGGAGCAAAGTGTGTGTTCAAGCTGTATGGAGCCAAGTGTGTGTTGATGCTGTATGGAGCAAAGTGTGTGTTGATGCTGTATGGAGCAAAGTGTGTGTTGATGCTGTATGGAGCCAAGTGTGTGTTGATGCTGTATGGAGGAAAGTGTGTGTTGAAGCTGAATGGAGCCAAGTGTGTGTTGAAGCTGAATGGAGCCAAGTGTGTGTTGATGCTGTATGGAGGAAAGTGTGTGTTGATGCTGTATGGAGCAAAGTGTGTGTTGAAGCTGAATGGAGCAAAGTGTGTGTTGATGCTGTATGGAGCCAAGTGTGTGTTGATGCTCTATGGAGCAAAGTGTGTGTTGATGCTGTATGGAGCAAAGTGTGTGTTGATGCTGTATGGAGCCAAGTGTGTGTTGATGCTGTATGGAGCAAAGTGTGTGTTGATGCTGTATGGAGCCAAGTGTGTGTTGATGCTGTATGGAGCCAAGTGTGTGTTGATGCTGTATGGAGCAAAGTGTGTGTTGATGCTGTATGGAGCAAAGTGTGTGTTGATGCTGTATGGAGCAAAGTGTGTGTTGATGCTGTATGGAGCAAAGTGTGTGTTCAAGCTGAATGGAGCAAAGTGTGTGTTGATGCTGTATGGAGCAAAGTGTGTGTTGATGCTGTATGGAGCAAAGTGTGTGTTGATGCTGTATGGAGCAAAGTGTGTGTTGATGCTGTATGGAGCCAAGTGTGTGTTGATGCTGTATGGAGCAAAGTGTGTGTTGATGCTGTATGGAGCAAAGTGTGTGTTTATGCTGTATGGAGCAAAGTGTGTGTTCAAGCTGAATGGAGCAAAGTGTGTGTTGATGCTGTATGGAGCAAAGTGTGTGTTGATGCTGTATGGAGCAAAGTGTGTGTTGATGCTGTATGGAGCAAAGTGTGTGTTGAAGCTGAATGGAGCAAAGTGTGTGTTGATGCTGTATGGATGCATGTGGAGCTGGTTCAACGTGATCGGCTTTCAGCGCGGCAGTAACACGGAACAGAGCGGGAATATGTTGTGTTTTTTGTCAGGTTCACAAAAGGTTCATGGTCGGGGTTGCAGCACGGCACCACCGAGACACCACCACCACCACAACAATGGGCAGACCCCATTCAAGTGAAGCCTCCGTCCTATTCTGCTCTTCTCCAGCAAAGCTCTCCCTGGCGTGTAATTGTCGTCCCACAGCTCGCTCGCCTCGCTCTGTTTGTCTCACAATATGAGAGATAATCTCCCATCTAATTTCGCATAAGCGCTTGATCCTTTTCTACCACTTATTCCACTTTTTGTTCCCACATTTCCATCTTTTTTGGGTGGATGGGAACTCTTCAATGATTCATGGCTCTTGTTGTCTAAGTGCTGGAGTCCTCACGCTGGCTGCGACTTGAGGAGTCAGTCAGGACGTCGCACACCAGGGTTTTACTGCTACTAGTATAGTACCGCCATAACATTCAATCATATTCAGGACTATTTTTATGTTTTTTTTTCGTCGTCACGTGGTGACATTGCTGGTTTTACGAGCAGAGGAGCATGTTCAGCAGTGCGCGCACACAGAGTACTTACAAGCAGACACAGTGTGTAGACAGAAAAGGGAGAATGGACGCATTTTGGTGTCAAAGGTGAAGTTATAACACTAAAACACCCTCAGGAAGAGTTGCTTTAAGACACTAGTTTAGCTAGCTAGCGGCTAATGTGTTTTAGCTACTTCTTAATCACTAACCCTGGCCTCTGTGCGGGCAAATAAAGTAAGTTTCTCAAAAGCAGCATTATCACTTGAATTTGAATTGAATTTACCATGAATTGATTAACGTGGACCCCGACTTAAACAAGTTGAAAAACTTATTGGGGTGTTACCATTTAGTGGTCAATTGTACGGAATACGTACTGAACTGTGCAATATACTAATAAAAGTATCAATCAATCAATCAAAACTTATATGAATACATCTGTAAACAGATTGTCAGGTTTGTCCCTGACAGTTTGTTTGTGTTCTAGTTTTTTCCTCTGATTGGCACTTGGCCACACCTGGTGTCAATCAGCCCGTTTCTATTTGAACCCGTTTTGTCCTCCAGTCACTACTGGATTATTGTATTGTATTGTCGCTCCTGTCGCATCGTATCGTGTTGTGTCATTGCAGCGTAGCAGCAAGCTATATTTCGATAGCAGTTAGCTTACTGTCTTTTGTTCCCTGCTTTCCGTTTCGTCTTTATACAACACGTAACGACTTCTGTTTTCCTGCTCGCTACCCGCTAGCTTCCACGCTAGGCCCTTTTGTTCATGCTAGCCTCTATTTGTTTTCTAGCTCTCATGCTAGCTCTTTGGTTATACCCCTTTGGTTTGTTCTTGTTTTAGTATCTTAATTAAATCATGTTTTCCTATCCAAACCCTGCATCTTATATATTTTCTACCTTCAAGGTACTCAATGCGCTTTGACACTACATCCACATTCAATCATTCACACACACATTCACACACTGATGGAGGGAGCTGCCATGCAAGGCGCTAACCAGCACCCGTCAGGAGCAAGGGTGAAGTGTCTTGCTCCTCAGGACACAACGGATGTGACGAGGTTGGTACTAGGTGGGGATTGAACCAGGGACCCTCAGGTTGCGCACAGCCACTCTTCCACTGCGCCACGCCGTCCCGATATATATATATATATATATATATATATATATATATATATATATATATATATATAATGTTGTCTGTCTATCTGTGTTGGCCCTGCGATGAGGTGGTGACTTGTCCAGGGTGTACTCCGCCTTCCGCCCGATTGTAACTGAGATAGGCGCCAGCGCCCCCCGCGACCTCAAAAGGGAATAAGCGGTAGAAAATGGATGGATATATACATATATATATATATATATATATATATATTATTAATATGTACATGTATTCATGTATTTATATATGAATATATACATGTATTTATAATTAAATGTATAAATATATTTATATATAAATATATACATGTGTGTGTGAATATATATATATATACATATATATATATATGTATGTGTGAGTATGTATGTATGTATGTATGTATATATATATATTTATATATATATATATATATATATATATATATCTATATATATATATATATATATATACATACATAAATATATATATATATATATATAGATATATATATATATATATTTATGTATATATATATATCTATATCTATATATATATATATTTATGTATATATATATATATATATATATATATATATATATATAAAACGCTGTCATATTTTATTTCGGTTAAACCCCAGGAATGCCCCAAAACTTCTGAAAAATGGCGCCGGTTAACCAAAAAGGTCGACTTCCGGTGCATTCGGCAGCGAAGCTTCTTGTTGCCGTTTTTTGTTTGCCACGACGAAGATGTCTGCCAATCAAACACACTCGGTACCAAATGAAGTACATCAAGTCTATACTTCACGTACTCCAATAAAGTACTCCAATAAAGTACTCCAATAAAGTACTACAATCATATCCAAGGCTGAAGATGAAAGCTTGGTTCGGTCTTTTTCCGGGTTATGATTTGCATCTCCCACGCTTGATTTAATCAGCAGAAAAAAAAAAATCTTCTCATTACGAGGAGACGCCACCGAAACGGCAGAAAATGTAATCTAGTCCATGTAAGAACGGAGATTTCTCTCGCCGCTCCGAGCGTACTCAACCATGACCGCCATCTGTTTGTACGTGTGTGTGTGTGTGTTGGGGGGGGGGGATTGGGTACCCTCGTGTTACTTGGCACCGGCCCCCCCCCTCTCTGGTGGCATGCTGGCATCTCCAGGGCCATGAAATATGTAGCGGCTCACAATCACCAGCACACGCACTCCTGAGAAGGTACCGGAGTGTCGTGCGGGGGAAAGAAAGGAAGTCGGAGAAACTTTAGGGCGACTTCTCAGAGCTTTTTCTTTGGAGTTGATTCGAAACAAGAGTTGATGGAACACAATGTGGCCGAGTCTTGATTGCTTTGAAAGGACTGTGGTGTGAAAAATGTTGGCACTGCACTATTTTTTATCAGGCTCTCGCACCCACACTCACAATATTTGCTTTGTGTATTCCATCTAAGAAACATTACACCGGAAAAACACTTTAGTCCGGATAAAAAAAAACTACTTTAAGTACACTAGTATGCAAATATCATCTTCTTGTGTAATAGTATACTTGTTATTATATATATATATACTAATATTATGTATCTATTCACCGTACTTGAAGCTTTTACCTATTGGAGATTCTCAAAGAGCAGAGGAGCATGTTGGGCAGCGCACACACACAGAGTACTTACAAGCAGACACAGGGAGAATGGACGCTCACCCCCAAAAACCTCAACACGACAACTCCGCTCCAAACAGGCTAACCTCCACCGACAAAGTTACGAACAATGGGGGATCGGGCTTTTTGTTCAGCTGCCCCCAGTCGGTGGAACGCTCTCCCTGACCACCTGAGGGCACGTCAGACTGTGAATGCTTTTAAAAAAGCCTTAAAAACCCATCTTTAAAAAAAAAAAGTATTTTTATAGGCCATGCATGCTGGTTTTAGCTATTTGGTTGTTTCTAGTTTTATATTTTGTTTATTTGTATTATCTTGTTATTATTATTAATATTTTTTTTACACTGTGGCACTTTGACGTTGTTTGCTACGAACAATGGGAGACCGGGCTTTCTGTTCAGCTGCTCCCAATCTGTGGAACGCTCTCCCTGATCACCCGAGGGCACGTCAGACTGTGAATGCTTTTAAAAAATCCTCAAAAACCCATCTTTTAAAAAAAGCCTTTTTATAGACATGCATGCTGGTTCTAGCTATTTGGTTGTTTGTAGTTTTATATTTTATTTATTTTTATTATCTTTTTATTATTATTATTATTATTATTATTATTACTATTTTTTTACACTGTGGTACTTTGAAGTTGTTAGTTACGAACAATGGGAGACCGGGCTTTCTGTTCAGCTGCTCCCAGTCTGTGGAACGCTCTCCCTGACCACCTGAGGGCACCTCAGACTGTGGATGCTTTAAAAAAAGGCTTAAAAACCCATCTTTTAAAAAAAAAAAGCCTTTTTATAGACATGCATGCTGGTTCTAGCTGTTTGGTTGTTTCTAGTTTTATATTTTATTTATTTGTATTATCTTTTTATTATTATTACTATTTTTTTACACTGTGGCCCTTTGAGGTTGTTTGCTAAGAACAATGGGAGACCGGGCTTTCTGTTCAGCTGCTCCCAGTCGGTGGAACGTTCTCCCTGACCACCTGAGGGCACCTCAGACTGTGGATGCTTTAAAAAAAAGGCTTAAAAACCCATCTTTTTTTAAAAAAAAGCCTTTTTATAGACATGCATGCTGGTTCTAGCTATTTGGTTGTTTCTAGTTTTATATTTTATTTATTTGTATTATCTTTTTATTATTATTACTATTTTTTTTACACTGTGGCACTTTGAGGTTGTTTGCTCAACGTAAAGTGTTTTTTTTTATGAATAAAATCTATTATCATTATTATTATTATTTTAGTGTAAAAGTCACGATAAAGGTGAGGTTATAACACTTTGCTTCTTATAACTTTCAGAAAGACAATTTTAGAGATAAAATACAATCTTAAAAATGATTTTAGAAATTTTAAACACATATACCTTTTTACCTTTTTTATTCCTTCCTCTTCTTTCCTGACAATTTAAATCAATTTTTAAGTAAATTTAATTTTTTTATTGTAAAGAATAATAAATATATTTTAATTTAATGCTCCCTTTCGGCTTCTGTTTTTTCGACGAAGAATATTTGTGAAATATTTCTTCAAACTTATTATGATTAAAAATCAAAAAATTATTCTGGCAAATCTAGAAAATCTTTAGAATCAAATTTAAATCTTATTTCAAAGTCTTTTGAATTTCTTTTAACATTTTTGTTCTGGAAAATCTAGAAGAAATAATGATTTGTCTTTGTTATATATTCTAACAAAGTGCAGATTGGATTTTAACCTATTTAAAACATGTCATCAAAATTCTAAAATTAATCTTAATCAGGAACAATTACTAATGATGGTCCATGAATTATTTTTTTAATTTTCTTTCAAAAAGATTCGAATTAGCTATTTTTTTCTCTTCTTTTTTTTCGGTTGAATTTTGAATTTTAAAGAGTCGAAATTGAAGATAAATTATGTTTCAAAATTAAATGTTCATTTTTTTCCAGTTTCCTCCTCTTCTAAACCGTTCAATTAAATGTTTTTTTTTTTTTTTATCATTTATTCTCTACAGAAAACCTTCCGTAAAAGGAAAAAAAATGTACGACGGAATGACAGACAGAAATACCCATTTTTTTAATATATAGATTTATTTATTAAAGGTAAATTGAGCAAATTGGCTATTTCTGGCAATTTATTTAAGTGTGTATCAAACTGGTAGCCCTTCGCATTAATCAGTACCCAAGAAGTAGCTCTTGGTTTCAAAACGGTTGGTGACCCCCTGCTCCAGAATGAAAGTGAAAGTGAAAGTGAAAGTGGACTAATACTTTGTGCCACACCTCCCGCCGAGTCCCCAGCCCCGCTTGTGAGCTTCCTGTTGTTGTTGACGTGGCCGAGACCGCAGACTGCAGACGCACCACGCCGTCACTAACTCTCCAAACCATCGCCGCACTGCAGCCGTCCGGCGGGAGGGGTCAGAGGTCACCCCGAGCGCTTAAGGCGGTAAAGACGTAGCATTAACGATCCGGCATTAACGAGCCATGCGGGGGAGGAACAGCAATGCATAAAGTGCCCTGCTGCTAATCACTTAAGAAGAGTGAAATATCGCCCGGCCGGCCCTCCCCGTCCTTCTTGCGCCGCTGACGGCCCGGCGACTCCTCGGGATAAAGGCCGGCGACATCTTTACGGCGTTGGCCGCCTTCCAGCGCCGCGCTCCGCAAAGGTCGTAAATCGTGACGGAAGCTCACCTCCCCCTTCATGCTTGTTTCAGTGGAATAAAGAAAAGAAGGACCACTATCGACCGTCCGCTAACGTCGATGGATCGGGCCGCCGAGAGGCTAACGTGCTACGTCGCACGTGTCACGCAACGCCGACGTCTGTTTTGTTGGATTATGTTGAAGAAAGTTGAATAAGGCAATCATGACGTCATGCACTGCTGGGACGTTTTGAAACCTTCGGTTAAAGGGGAACATTATCACAGTTTCAAAAGGGTTAAAAACAATAAAAATCAGTTCCCAGTGGCTTGTTTTATTTTTCGAAGTTTTTTTCAAAATTCTACATCTCCCGGGATATCCCTAAAAAAAAGCTTTAAAGTTCTTGATTTTGGCTATTTACAATGCAACTGTCCATTTCCCTGTGACGTCATACAGGGCTGCCAATACAAACAACATGGCGGTTACCATAGCGACATTAGCTCGGATTCAGACTCGGATTTCAGCGGCTTAAAGGGGAACATTATCACAATTTCAAAAGGGTTAAAAACAATAAAAAATCAGTTCCCAGTGGCTTGTTGTATTTTTTGAATTTTTTTTCAAAATTTTACCGGTCTCGGAATATCCCTAAATAAAGCTTTAAAGTGCCCTATTATCGCTATCTTCGCTATCCATTTCCCTGTGACGTCACACAGTGCTGCCAATGTAAACAAACAATGGGAATACCACAGCAAGATATAGCGACATTAGCTAGGATTCAAACTCGGATTTCAGCGACTTAAGCGATTCAACAGATTACGCATGTATTGAAACAGATGGTTGGAGTATGAAAATATTGAAGAAGAAACTGAAGCTATTGACGCTATTCATAGCCATAGCATGGCCGAATAGCTGCGTTAGCATCGCCGGTAAAATGTGCGGACCAAACGATCAGGACTTTCGCATCTTTTGACACTGGAGCAACTTAAATCCGTCGATTGGTAAGTGTTTGTTTCGCATTAAATGTGGGTGGAAGGAAACGTAATATAGTTGCAAATGCATCTGCAGGTTATCCATACATCTCTGTTCCATGTCTGCTTTAGCACCGCCGGTATATAGCATGTTAGCATCGATTAGCGTAGCATGTTAGCATCGATTAGCTGGCAGTCAACATCAACAAAACTCACCTTTGTGATTTCGTTGACTATCGTTGCAAATTAATCTGCAGGTTATCCATACATCTCTGTGCCATGTCTGCCTTAGCATCGCCGGTCAAATGTGGAGACACTCCGGCACATTCAATGGGGGTCTGGCGGCAGACACTTTGGCATCTTCGGGCCAGTGGTGCAACTTGAATCCCTCCCTGTTAGTGTTGTTACACCCTCCGACAACACACCGTCGAGGCATGATGTCTCCAAGGTTCCAAAAAATAGTCCAAAAAACGGAAAATAACAGAGCTGAGACCCAGAGTTTGTAATGTGTTGAAAATGAAAATGGCGGCTGTGTTACCTCGGCGACGTCACATTCTGACGTCATCGCCTCCAGAGCGATGAACAGAAAGGCGTTTAATTCGCCAAAATTCACCCATTTAGAGTTCGGAAATCGGTTAAAAAAATATATGGTCTTTTTTCTGCACCATCAAGGTATATATTGACGCTTACATAGGTCTGCTGATAATGTTCCCCTTTAAGCGATTGAACAGATTACGCATGTATTGAAACAGATGGTCGGAGTATGGAGGCAGATAGCGAAAACGAAATTGAAGAAGAAATTGAAGCTATTGAGCGAATAGCTATTGACGCTATTCGGCCATAGCATGGGTGTACCTAATGAAGTGGCCTATAGCATGGCTGCCTTATTAGCATCGCCGGTTTATTTCTTTTCTTTTATTTTTTTTCGGTGGATGTCAAACTTAAGGCCCGGGGGCCAGATTTGGCCCGCCACGATAATTAATAATGCGGTCATTAAAAAAAGGACTGGGGCATTTTGAAACCTTCAGATAGCTGACTGGTGTTTTGTTTCACAATATTATGCAAAAGGAACATTTCTTACCTTTTCAGTACCTGCTGATGTGTATTTGGGATCTGCATAAGTCCTGAAAATTTGCACCGGAGTCAATAAGAGTCTTCTTTGTCTCTATCTTCTTGTTATTTGACATTCATCCTCCGGTTGTTGCCATTTCTAATATAAAGTAGTGTAAAGTTTTTACTTGTATTGGTCAGTGAACTCACCATGAAAGCAATAAAACATACCGGTGTAGTGAGTGTACATTATTCACCCAAGGAACTTTAGTTTTTAGAGAGTTTCGGTAGGACGGTTTTTCCCGGGACACGTTATGGCAGCAATTGTGTGTCCACGTGAGTGGATGCTTCTCTCCATGGCGCCTCCATCTCTCAAGCGTTTACTTTTTTTATTTTGACTGGCGGTTCATTTCTTTAATCAGAAGATAACAACTCACCTGTTCTTCTTGAGGTGGAAGTTGTCTGCATATATAAGCGTCAACAACACCCGCCGGCAGGAGGGTCGGGGATCATTCCAGGCAAAGTGAACAGATAAAGGACTTAAAAGTTGAAGCTGGAAGGCCAAACTGGGATGGAACGACGCCCCTCTCCTCGGGATCTGAATGGTTGCCACGGTAACGTAGAGCGACATGCCACTCGCCTGCGGTCTGCGAGTTTCACACGGAACATGCATTCTCGTCTTCACCACGACTCCAACTGACTTTATTCCTAAATGATATCTTAGATGAGCTCGGGCCCTGCGAAGCTTTCCTGGGTGTTGTTGATAAATGGCTTTGGCTTTGCATAGTAGAGTTTTAACTAGTACTTACAGATGTAGCGACCAACTGTAGTTGCTGTCAGTGGTTTTCTGAAGTGTTCCTGAGCCCACGTGGTGATATCCATTACACACTGATGTGTCTTTTTGATGCAAGGGATCCAAGGTCTCGGGCCTTTAATGTTGGTTTTCGTCCTTGCCGCTTACGTGCAGTGATTTCTCCGGATTCTCTCAACCTTTTGATGAAATTACGGAGCGGACATGGTGAAATCCCTAAATTCCTTGTTGAGAAATATTGTTCTTAAACAATTTGCTTTGTTGACAAAGTGGTGACGCTCGCCCCGTCCTTGTTTGTGAATGAGTGAATATTTCATGGAAGCTGCTTCTATACCCAATCGTGGCACCCACCTGTTCCCAATTAGCCTGTGGCCTGTTCCAAATAAGTTTTTGATGAGCCTTTTCAGTCTTTTTTGCCACTTGTGCCAGCTTTTTCGAAACATGTTGCAGCCATCAAATTCTAAATGAGCTAATACTTGCAACAAATAACAAACTTTCTCAGTGTGAACATGTAACATTCAGGTACCCAAATGTGGCATTGTTGGATTTTTACGTGAATCGGTGCTGATACCAGACAGAGCTTTTCTTCCCGTCACTCACAAACACACCCACACCCACCGGAATATGATGATACTGAAAAAATGTTTTATTTTGTGTCGTTTTTAAAAGAAACAACACAGAAAAGGTTTCGAAAAAGAGTGGTGGTCTTCTATCCGGGTCGAGTCAGGGTTATGGGTCGGTGACCCAGGGTTATGGGTCGATGACCTCATACATAAAGTCATCGCCGCCATTTGTGATGAGGACTTGCTATGCATGAATAAACGGATCCCCCAACAAGTGATGATTGATTGATGACCCCCATCATCCCGGGCGCACCCCCCCCGCCCCCCCACTTCCCCCCCAAATGGAGCGGGTCAGGTCCATTCCATCACATCCATGCATTATTAATCCGAACTCAGAATATAAAATTATGACGGCAGTCCATGGTTCAACATTTCCTTCTCAGCAGTGGAATCATTCAGCTCCGATTCTTCCTGCTCCTTTTCGGACATGTCGCCCCCCCCCCCAAACAGCTGTTGAGAACCACACGTAAAGTGTGTTAGTACGAAGAACTTTTTCACCGTAATTATTTGCTTATTAATGTAGCAAAGACTTCATTTAGAGTTATTTGGACATACATATAATAATTATGCGGTTATTGAGGGAAGACGCTTCTTAGTTAATGGCTTACTGCTTGTATAATGAGGCCATGCAGAATAAAGCATTAATAATTACTTAATAATGACTAATTAAGAGCCGATATGTTAATAATGTGCATGTTAATAAGCAACTAATTAACCACTGTGCGTAACGATTGTGCATAATAATTGTGGTTGACGATTGTGCGATTGTGCAAAACGATAGTGCGTAATAATTTTGCGTAACAGTTGCGAGTAAAAAATGTGCGCAAGGATTGTGAATAACGATTGTGTGGAACGATTGTGCATAACTATTGTGCGTAACGATTCTGCGTAACCATTGTGCATAAGCATTGTGCATAACAATTGTGCGTAACAATTGTGCGATCGTGCGTATGCATTGTGAAAAACGATTGTGTGATTGTGCGTAACAATTGTGCGTCACAATTGTGCGTCACAATTGTGCGTAACGAATGTGCGTAATGATTGTGCGTGATAATTGTGCGTAATGATTGTGCGTGATGATTGTGCGTGATGATTGTGCGATTGTGTGTAAGGATTGTGAATAAAGATTGTGTGTAACTATTGTGCGTAACCATTGTGCATAACCATTGTGCATAATAATTGTGCGTAACAATTGTGCGATCGTGCGTATGCATTGTGAATAACGATTGTGTGTAACGAGTGTGTGATTGTGCATAACAATTGTGCGTAACGAATGTGCGTAATGATTGTGCGTAATGATTGTGCGTGATGATTGTGTGTAATGATTGTGCGTAATGATTGTGCGATTGTGTGTCAGGATTGTGAATAACGATTGTGTGTAACTATTGTGCGTAACCATTGTGCATAACCATTGTGCACAATAATTGTGCGTAACAATTGTGCGATCGTGCGTATGCATTGTGAATAACGATTGTGTGTAACGAGTGTGTGATTGTGCGTAACGAATGTGCGTAATGATTGTGTGTAATGATTGTGCGTGATGATTGTGTGTAATGATTGTGCGTAATGATTGTGCGATTGTGTGTAAGGATTGTGAATAACGATTGTGTGTAACTATTGTGCGTAACCATTGTGTGGAACTATTGTGCATAATAATTGTGCGTAACAATTGTGCGATCGTGCGTATGCATTGTGAATAAAGATTGTGTGTAACGATTGTGTGATTGTGCGTAACAATTGTGCATAACAATTGTGCGTAATGAATGTGCGTAATGATTGTGCGTGATGATTATGCGTAATGATTGTGCAATTGTGTGTAAGGGTTGTGAATAACGATTGTGTGTAACTATTGTGTGTAACCATTGTGGGGAACCATTGTGCATAATAATTGTGTGTAACAATTGTGCGATCGTGCGTATGCATTGTGAATAACGATTGTGTGTAACGAGTGTGTGATTGTGCGTAACAAATGTGCGTAATGATTGTGCGTGATGATTGTGCGTAATGATTGTGCGTGATGATTATGCGTAATGATTGTGCGATTGTGTGTAAGGATTGTGAATAACAATTGTGTGTAACTATTGTGCGTAACCATTGTGCGGAACCATTGTGTATAGTAATTGTGCGTAACAATTGTGCGATCGTGCGTATGCATTGTGAATAAAGATTGTGTGTAACGATTGTGTGTAATGATTGTGCGTGATGATTGTGCGTAATGATTGTGCGTGATGATTATGCGTAATGATTGTGCAATGTGTGTAAGGATTGTGAATAACGATTGTGTGTAACTATTGTGCGTAGCCATTGTGCATAACCATTGTGCATAATAATTGTTCGTAACAATTGTGCGGTCGTGCGTATGCATTGTGAATAACGATTGTGTGTAACGATTGTGTGATTGTGCGTAACAATTGTGCGTAACGAATGTGCGTAATGATTGTGCGTAATGATTATGCGTAATGATTGTGCGATTGTGTGTAAGGATTGTGAATAACGATTGTGTGTAACTATTGTGCGTAACCATTGTGCATAACCATTGTGCATAATAATTGTGCGTAACAATTGTGCGATCGTGCGTATGCATTGTGAATAAAGATTCTGTGTAATGATTGTGTGATTGTGCGTAACAAGTGTGCGTAACAATTGTGCATAACAATTGTGCGTAACGAATGTGCGTAATGATTGTGCATGATGATTATGCGTAATGATTGTGCGATTGTGTGTAAGGATTATGAATAACGATTGTGTGTAACTATTGTGCGTAACCATTGTGGGGAACCATTGTGCACAATAATTGTGCGTAACAATTATGCGATCGTGCGTATGCATTGTGAATAAAGATTGTGTGTAACGATTGTGCGTAACGAATGTGCGTAATGATTGTGCGTGATGATTGTGCGTAATGATTGTGCGTGATGATTATGCGTAATGATTGTGCGATTGTGTGTAAGGATTGTGAATAACGATTGTGTGTAACTGTTGTGCGTAACCATTGTGCATAACCATTGTGCATAATAATTGTGCGTAACAATTGTGCGATCGTGCGTATGCATTGTGAATAAAGATTGTGTGTAACGATTGTGTGATTGTGCATAACAATTGTGCGTAACGAATGTGCGTAATGATTGTGCGTGATGATTGTGCGTAATGATTGTGCGTGATGATTGTGCGTAATGATTGTGCGATTGTGTGTAAGGATTGTGAATAACGATTGTGTGTAACTATTGTGCGTAACCATTGTGGGGAACCATTGTGCATAATAACTGTGCGTAACAATTGTGCGATCGTGCGTATGCATTGTGAATAAAGATTGTGTGTAACGATTGTGTGATTGTGCATAACAATTGTGCGTAACGAATGTGCGTAATGATTGTGCGTGATGATTGTGCGTAATGATTGTGCGTGATGATTGTGCGTGATGATTGTGCGATTGTGTGTAAGGATTGTGAATAACGATTGTGTGTAACTATCGTGCGTAACCATTGTGCATAACCATTGTGCATAATAATTGTGCGTAACAAATGTGCGATCGTGCGTATACATTGTGAATAAAGATTGTGTGTAACGATTGTGTGATTGTGCATAACAATTGTGCGTAACGAATGTGCGTAATGATTGTGCGTAATGATTGTGCGTGATGATTGTGCGTGATGATTATGCGTAATGATTGTGCGATTGTGTGTAAGGATTGTGAATAACGATTGTGTGTAATTATTGTGCGGAACCATTGTGCATAATAATTGTGCGTAACAATTGTGCGATTGTGCGTAAGGATTGTGAATAACGATTGTGTGTAACAATTGTGCGTAACCATTGTGTGTAACCATTGTGCGTAATGATTGTGCATAATAACTGTGTGTAACAATTGTGCGATTGTGCGTAAGGATTGTGCGTAAGGATTGTGAATAACGATTGTGCGTAATGATTGTGCATAATAATTGTGCGTAACAATTGTGTGATTGTGCGTAAGGATTGTGCGTACAGATTGTGCGTAACCATTGTGCGTAATGATTGTGCATAATAATTGTGCGTAACAATTGTGTGATTGTGTGTAAGGATTTTGCATAACGATTGTGCATAATAATTGTGCGTAACAATTGCTTGATTTTGCGTAACGATTGTGCGTACCGATTGTGCGTAATGATTCTGCGTAATGATTGTGCATAAAAATTGTGCGTAACAATTGTATGATTGTGCGTAACGATTGTGCGATTGTGCGTAAGGATGCTAGCGTGATGACATAGTGACAGCAAGTAGAAGTGTGCATACAAAGCCTCCTTCAGAGTTGACACATGACTGGAAGGTGTTTGTGTTGATGTGGTGGCGTGGAACGCACTGGACCGCTCTGGATCGCCCTGGACCGCCCTGGATCGCCCTTTATCGCCCTTTAACGCCCTTTATCGCCCTGGAGCACCCTGGACCGCCCTGAATCATCTTGGAGCGCCCTGGACCACCCTGGACCGCCCTGGATCGCCCTGGATCACCCTGGATCGCCCTGGACCGCCCTGGACCCCACTGGACCGCCCTGGACCGCCCTGGACCGCCCTGGATCGCCCTGGATCGCCCTGGACCCTCCTGGACCGCCCTGGACCGCCCTGGATTGCCCTGGATTCACCTGGATCGCCCTGGACCCTCCTGGACCCCCCTGGACCGCCCTGGATCACCCTGGACCGCCCTGGACCGCCCTGGATTGCCCTGGATCGCCCTGGATCGCCCTTGACACTCCTGAACCGCCCTGGACCGCCCTGGATTGCCCTGGATTGACCTTGATCTCCCTGGACCGCCCTGGACTCCCCTGGACCGCCGTGGACCGCCCTGGATTGCCCTGGATCGCCCTGGATCGCCCTTGACACTCCTGAACCGCCCTGGACCGCCCTGGATTGCCCTGGATTGACCTTGATCTCCCTGGACCGCCCTGGACTCCCCTGGACCGCCGTGGACCGCCCTGGATTGCCCTGGATCGCCCTGGACCGCCCTGGACCGCCCTTTATCGCCTTGGAGCACCCTGGACCGCCCTGGACTGCCCTGGATCGTCTTGGATCGCTCTGGATCGTCCTGGACCGCTTTGGATCGCCCTGGATTGACCTGGATCGCCCTGGATTGCCCTGGATCGCCCTGGATTGACCTGGATCGCCCTGGATTGCCCTGGACCGCCCTGGACCACCCTGGACTGCCCTGGACTGCCCTGGATCGCCCTGGATTGACCTGGATCGCTCTGGATCACCCTGGACCGCCCTGGACCCCCCTGGACCGCCCTGGACCGCCCTGGACCGCCCTGGACCCTCCTGGACTGCCCTGGACCGCCCTGGACCGCCCTGGATCACCCTGGATTGACCTGGATTGCCCTGGACCGCCCTGGATTGCCCTGGACCGACATGGAACACCTTGGACCGTCCTGGATCGTCCTGGACCGCCCTGGATCGCTCTGGACCGCCCTGGATTGTCTTGGAGCGCCCTGGACCGCCATGGATCGCCCTGGATCGACCTGGATCGCCCTGGACTGCCCTGGACTGCCCTGGATTGCCCTGGATTGCCCTGGATTGCCCTGGACCGCTCTTTATCGCCCTGGAGCTCCCTGGACCGCCCTGGACCGCCCTGGTTTTCCCTGGACCGCGCTGGACTGCACTGGACCGCCCTGGACTGCCCTGGACCGCCCTGGACCGCCCTGGATCGCCCTGGACTGCCCCGAGCCCTGTAGTGAAGCTGCCAGCAGGGAGATTAGACGAGACCCGGCGCACCTTCAACTCCTGCACCGCGGGGGGGCTCAGGCCCGGATCAGGCGTGAGATAGCGGGGCTGGATTAACATGCTGCTGCACGCCGCCAGATAAGACGGCGTGAATTCCCTCCGACGCCAATCCTTCTCAACATCTCCTGGGTTCTTTTTTGTCCAAAACAATTTTGCCGTGTTTGTTCGGCGCACAAGGAGACAGGAAGCCAGGCGGGAGGTAAACAAGGAGCGGCGTGTTCATGCGAGCCGCGTGCGTCCCCCGAGTGCTCGCCGGTCTTATGTTTCAAGGGGGGGGTGGATTGCAATCTTCAAATGGCGAGGAGCGTTTGAACCCAATCAGCAGCCATCAGACCCAAATGGACCACAGAGAGGCCGCCGCTCGCCACCACCACAACACATCAAATCAGGATGGCGGGGGGGCGGGCCATGAAAAGCGCTCAAGTCGAACACGGGTCGCCCCTCCGGGGGCGTGGCAGGCAACCACACGCGGTCTGTTGGCGTGATGGCGCCGCCAGCAGACATGTTGGTCCACACTCTCTCTCTCCCCCTCTCCGCTCGCTACTTCCAGCGCCCATCCCCGGAGGTCACATGACCCCGGCGCCTAACTGCCGCCGTCCGAGGGGGGTAAAAAAAATACGAGAAGTGAGAGTTCCAAAACGTCCAAACCGAGCCCAGTCATGTCCCACGGGAAGGCGGGGAGAAAAGGGAGAAAAGTCGGTAAAATGTTCAAAAATCACACCCGGGTTCGAGTCCCACAAGTCCCGCCGTGCTGAAGTCCCGGGATGCCTGAAATGTTACAAACGCGCCCAGCTGACTCCCACGGGAAGATGGGGGGAAAAGTGAGAAACATTTGTGAAGTGAAGTGAATTATATTTATATAGCGCTTTTCTCTAGTGACTCAAAGCCCTTTACATAGTGAAACCCAATATCTAAGTTACATTTAAACCAGTGTGGGTGGCATTGGGAGCAGGTGGGTAAAGTGTCTTGCCCAAGGACACAACGGCAGTGACTAGGATGGCGGAAGCGGGAATCGAACCTGCAACCCTCAAGTTGCTGGCACGGCCACTCTACCAACCGAGCTATACCGCATGGGGAACATATATACACACCGTATATATATATATATATATATATATATATATATATATATATATATATATATATATATATATATATATATATATATATATATGTATATGTATACGTATGTGTGTGTGTATGTATGTATGTATGTATATATGTATACATATATAGATAGGTATATATTTATATATATACCTATCTATATATATATATCCATCCATCCATCCATCCATTTTCTACCGCTTATTCCCTTTTTGGGGTCACGGGGGGCGCTGGCGCCTATCTCAGCTACAATCGGGCGGAAGGCGGGTTACACCCTGGACAAGTCGCCACCTCATCGCAGGGCCAACTCAGATAGACAGACAACATTCACACTCACATTCACACACTAGGGCCAATTTAGTGTTGCCAATCAACCTATCCCCAGGTGCATGTCTTTGGAAGTGGGAGGAAGCCGGAGTACCCGGAGGGAACCCACGCATTCACGGGGAGAACATGCAAACTCCACACAGAAAGATCCCGAGCCTGGATTTGAACCCAGGACTGCAGGACCTTCGTAATGTGAGGCAGACGCACTAACCCCTCTGCCACCGTGAAGCCCCTATATATATATATACATATATATATATATATATATATATATATATATATATATATATATATATATATATATATATATATATATATATATATATATATATATATATACATATATATATATATATATATATATATATATATATATCTATAACTAAACAAAAGATGATCACAAGACGTGACAGTGTGTGTGTGTATATATATATATATATATATATATATATATATATATATATATATATATATATATATATATATATATATATATATATATATATATATATATATATATATATATATACACACACACATCTTTTGTTTAGTTATGTTCTGTTTTGTTTAAGACTCCATTGCTTCCTGTTTTTGCACGTCCTTGTTTGCTTCGTTTCCATGCCAACCCATTAGTTTTCACCCGTCCCCATGTCACGCACCTGTCTCCAATCCCCACAGTATTATTTAAGCCACAGTTGCCAAGTAGTCCGCCTGGCGACATCACCACCCCCCACCATTTATCACCCCCGATACCTTTACCCACGTCATGCCTTGTTACCTTCACCCTGCTTCATGCCATGTTTATGATTCACGCTGCTTGTTTCATAGCTCCATGTGCAAGTTTTGTTTAATTAGTCAAGTTTGTTCTCCGCCATTGTGCGCGCCTTTTGTTTGCTTCTTTTTTTGTAGTTATAGTGTTAAAATAAAAGATGTCAGTACCTTCACGCCTTGCCCGCTCCAACTTTCCTTTGCATTCCGGAAAAACAAACCCCAAAGTCCACGTTCTGACACACACATACACACATATATATATATATATATATATATATATATATATATATATATATATATATATATATATATATATATATATATATATATATATATATATATATATATATATGTCTTGATTGGATTATCCAGAGAATAGTGCTCGATACCGTGGTAGAGCGCAATATGTAGGTGTGGGAAAAATCACAAGACTACTTCATCTCTACAGAACTGTTTCATGAGGGGTTCCTTCAATCATCAGGAGATTTTAATGGAAGCATTCACATACAATGGTTTATATAGGGCACAGAGTGGGTGGGTACAGGCAGGCGTAGGGTGTGGTGATTGGCTCATGTGTTACCTAGGAGGTGTTTCCGTCTGTGGCGGCATGTTGAAAGGATTTCACTGCGCTTGTTAAGGGATGATAGATCTGGATGATATATAATAAACAGTTTCTCTTTTAAGCATAGGTTGCATCTTTTATTACCACTGTTGTAAGGTGTGCTGGATGCAAGAATTTGCCATGTTATTGAATATTCAACATTATTGTCTTTGAGGTTTCAAATGTGCTTGCTGAGTTCTGTAGAATTCCGCAAAGTCTGGTTTCTAAAGGAGGCGTTGTGATTATTCCATCTTGTTTTGAACGCTCCTTTCGGTTAATCCTACGTACGTGTCGGATGTGTTAATGTCCTTGCGTGTTACCTTTGCTTGGTAAACGACTGATGTCTGTAAGCACCCTCCGTTGAGAGGGCAATCAGGTTTCTTGCGACTGTTACATTCCTTATTGGTTTCAGAGTCGTTTAGTCTGGGGGTAGGCAGTCCTTTTGCAATTGCTTTGTTGTGGTTTGAAATGATTTGTTGTATGTTATTCATACAGCTGTAGCTCAATTTAATGTTGTTCTTGTTGAATATTTTTCTTAGGGGAAGTGTTTGTCGATCAGAGTGAGGAACTTGCGGCCGATGTTGGTTGAGACGTTTTTGCTGAATGGCGGATTGTACCAGATGATGTTGTTTCGTTTTCTGCTCTTTTTTGGTTGGTTTTCTGGAGTGGGTTCATAGGTGAGGGTGAAGTTGTAGCCGCTTTCATCGAGTGCTTTCTGGTACGGGGGGGTTGCTTGGTCGAATTCAGCTTTGCTAGATTACAGCATCGATAGCCTTTTATTAATTGCAAATATATATATATATATATATATATATATATATATATATATATATATATATATATATATATATATGCGTTTACAATAGGGTCCCCTGTCCCAAAGAGACATTCAGTCCCTAATAATGATTCTAAAAACAGCTGTGTCCAGACTGAATGTTCTTCTTTATATTCCTTGTGTTGTGGACATTTTTGGGGGTCCCAGGTTTTATTGTGAAAATCAGTCCGGATCAATTGTTTCCATGACTCCAAGTTGTGAAAAGGCTGGTGGAGACAACTCACCCCAGCACTGAAATTGGACCACGTCTCCTCTCTCGGATTTCTATTGTGCCGGTCTCCATGGCGACGGTGCCCACGCCGACGCGGTACGTGCTGGCGTGGCCTCTGTGGTCATTTAGAGCGCACTGCATCATTCGTGCGAGATGTTTTTCTTGTTTTGTCCGCCAAACTTTGATTTTAGAGCATGTTTTCTCTGTCCTCATTAACCTTGCCATGATTTAAAAAAGAAAAGGTTTATAATTGGCCTTTTACTAGCAGCTTTTTATGTCAGAATAAAAAGCTAATTTATTTTCCTTATGGTGTTTTTATCTCCCTCTTTTTTATCCTCGCTCGGACATTACTGCTGATGTTCGTGCTCGAATGACGAATAACGGATCTGGATAACTTTTTGTTGAAATATTCGTTCATTTGTTGAAATATGTCATTGTTTATTTAAGTTGGCCTTTAATAAATAATTGGGGATATAAGGGGAAGTGACCACCACAGGAATGTGGTTGAAATAATTGTAGGTGTGGCACGCACGCACACACACACACACACACACACACACACACACACACGTACATACATATATATATATATATATATATATATATATATATATATATATATATATATATATATATATATATATATATATATATATATATATATATATATATATATATATTCAGAGTTAATTGGGGACAAACTCCAAGATGCAGAGATGGAGGCAGGCATGGAGTGAGAAAACATGATTTAATAAAAATACTAAAACAAGTACAAACCAAAGGGGTACAACAAAAATCGCGCATGAGGCGGCCAACAAACTAAAAGGCCTAGCGTAGAAGCTAGCAGGTATCGAGCAAGAAACAGAAGTCGTACTTATAATATGTAAACAAACTTGGAAGCAGGGAACAAAAGACAGTAAGCTACAAACCACTATAGAAAATAGCTTACCGCAACCCTGCATTGACACGAAATGATACGACACGACACGGCAGGTAGCAACGACAAGAGCGCTAATAATCCAGCAACTGACTGGAGGACAAAAACAGGCTCAAATAGAAGTGGGCTGATTGACACCAGGTGTGGCCAGGTCTCCAATCAGCCGCAGCTGAAGGGACACAGCACTCAGGGAGACAAACAGGAAACTGAACCAAAATAAGAGTGCTGACAGAACTAAAGACAGGAAATCCTAAACACACACAGAGGAAAAACTAAAACACAAACAAACTGTCATATATATATATATATATATATATATATATATATATATATACGAGTCATAAAAAGTAAACCAACATGACTTGACATATCTAGTTTGGTGATAAATTAGATATAAGATACATTTAGAAACAAACATGATAAAGGAAGTAAATAGAACATTAAATAAATAACCAAAATAAATAGGCATGAAACAAATAAATCAGTCATAATAGAGGTAAATAAATGTGACATCAATCATATCAATTGGCCATAAAAATAGATGAAATAATTCTAACTACCATGAAATAGATGAATATTGCATAGAATGGAATAGGGCACACAATAAATAAATGTTTTCAATAAATAATTAAATGTCTACATGCATAGAAATATATAAAAAATAATCCCAAAATACATGAAAGCTTGGGACACGAAATGCATAAATATGTCAAATTTGGTTGATAAATTTTCACATCAAACAATAAATTGTCTAATAATAGGAAACTAATAAAGATAGATAAATAAGTTGTGAAATGTATACTATATGTTCAACCAATTACAAATATTTTATTATTTATGTATGTTAAAATGTTTTAAATATTTTTGAAATTATAAACAATATAAGATACATTAGCATATATATATATATATATATATACATATATATATATATATATATATATATATATATATATATAATACATTTACTCCTTTTAACATAGTCATTAGTGTATTTGTTTGTCTCTACATAAATAATAATAATACTTCTACTACTACTACTACTACTACTACTACTACTAATAATAACAATACAACTTCTGCTGATTTGACGACTCATTTCTAGCAGCTTCTGTCTCTCTTCCACTTTCTGACTTGTGTCCTCAGCAGCTGTCATCATCAGCACTCTATTTATTGCTGTCTCCCATCATTCCTCTTTACATCTACTGCCTCCTTTATCTCCTTCTGGTAACCAACCCGTGGCCCTCTCATGTCTCGCCACCGTCACCTCCACCTCCACCTCTAGCCCGCCACTCTCTCTCCTTCCCCCAGGATTGATGCCCCTGCCAGGGTGACAGTGATGGGGCTGACCATAGAGGATGATTCGTAAACGGGCGAGAGAGAGAGGGGGAGAGAGCGAGGGTCCGAGGGTCCGAGGCTCACTAATTAAATTCCGCTCCGTCCTCCCGCCAGCAGTGGAAAGCTGAGGAAGTTGGGCGAGAAAATTGGATGATAAGAAACATAACGAGGGAGAGAGAAAGAGAAATAGCAACGTCGGCTGGACTAATTCAAGTCCAATACTGTCCCTGAGATTGGTTAGCGCTTACTGATCCTAAGTTCTTACATCGATTATCTGCAGTGTATTAGTTATCCTAAGTTCTTTCTTCGGTAGGGGTCTCTTTCCCCACCGGGGCGAGAACCGTGGACTGGGACTTGGAGGTGGTGATTCTCACCCGGGTCTCTTCACACTTGGCGAGAGCGAACACCTTAAAAAATATCCTCTGAAATGTAGTCCCAAAACTGATCTCCAATCCAAGTCTCTTTGATGGCACCCGGTCCAGGTTTGTGGACCCCTCAGGGATTCCACACTTGCAGCTGTGTCGTCAGGCTCATTACTCACCTGTGTCTGCCTCCCAGCTACTCTTCTTCTCCTCCTTCATCATCACATACCGCTGCTGGTATAGTGTCGCCGTACTAATCAACGAACAATGGTACTACGCTCTGTTGGAAAAGTACCAGTTCATGACGGTGCGTCCTCACGTGGGGACATTGCTGGCTTCCGGAGCAAAAAAGCATGTTGGGCAGCGCACACACACAGAGTACTTTCAAGCAGACACAGTGTGTAGACAGGAAAGGGAGAACGGACGCATTTTGGTGTCAAAAGTCAAGATTAAGAATTGATCCCCCATTATAATTATAGTATCTGCATTTGTCACTAGATCAGCGACAAACTCTGATACACCCTCAGGAAGAGGTGCTTTAAGACATGGCTAGCTAGTGTTGGGTTCGGACCAGATGTTCCTCCAAGGGAATTTAAGTTACTGGTCAATCCCAAGTTCTTTTGATGACACATAAACTGAGTCTAAATGATCACCCAGAACAGAATAGGTATTTTGCAATTTATTCCAAAGCTTTGGGGAGACCAACCTAAAAACACCACATTCAAATCGCGTCGCCTTGTTGATCTGAAAACCTTACGGAAGCGCTGTCTTCTTCATTACTGTATGTCCCTCGCCCTCACCCTCTGGAACGAACACACATGTCTATCGTTCTGCTTAGCTGGGCACAGGATGAGATGGGAAGGGCGTATTGCTACTTCTCACATTCCTAAAGCCAAGGTTAACTTGCAGTGTACCATGGACATGAGATTATGAAATAGAAAGAGTACACATGGAAAACATTAGCTATTTCAATTATGACTATAGAAAGAAATAACTCTTGAATATGGATATATGTAGATATCTATCTCTGTCACTAGCTAGCGGCTAACATACATCTGCAGTGTTTATCTACTACTAAATCACTAATCCTGGCCTCCATGGCGACAAATAAAGTATGTTTCTTACGAGTATTATTATCACTGGAGGGCGAGGAATAGCTAAACATGCTTCACTACACATCATAGGGGGATACAATAGTTTACCGGCGTCACAACATAAACAAATGCCATTGGTGGATCCACACCTGACATCCACTGTCACGATACCAAGTACAGGAGTGTATCTAGTTGATTCTAGTATGATTTACATTGATATTTTTTTTTGTTATTTTTATTCATACTATGTTTATAAAGTCAGGAAATATGTACCTGGGCACTTTGAATATGACCAATGTATGATCCTGTAACTACTTGGTATCGGATCAATAACTACGTGTCTGGTATCATCCAAAAATAATGTAAAGTATCAAAGAAGAGAAAAATAGGTGATTATTGAATTTTACCATAAGTGTACATAGAACATGTTAAAACAGAAAACAGTGCAACACCTACCCTTTACATCTATATTTCTTAACCATTTTATTATTGGTTTGTTAGTTATTATATTTTATTGTACGATCCTGTAACTACTTGGTATTGGATCCATACCTAAATGTGTGGTATCATCCAAAACTAATCTCAAGTATCAAAGAAGAGAATAATAAGTGATTATTACATTTAAACAGAAGTGTGGATAGAACATGTTAAAACAGAAAATAAGTATATATTAACAGTAGATTCAAAATATTTTTTTTACAGTTTGTCCCTCATAATATGTAGAAAATAATAGGTGTATAAATGACACAATATGTTACTGCATACGTCAGCAGACTAATTAGGAGTCTTTGTGTCAGAGTTTGTTGGTGACGAACCCCAAGATGCAGAGAAGGAGGCAGGCATTTTGCAGGTAATTATGATTTAATTAAAATACTAGAACAAGAACCAAAACAAAAAAGGTACTAACAAAAGGCGCGCATGAAGCGGATAACAAACTTGGCTATGGACAAAAAACACTTACTATGACACGACGGAACTATGGCACGAACATAGTCTCTACTCCCTTCATGCCATGCCATGCCTGTTAACCACACTCTCCATAGTTTCCCTTCTGCCCATGCCAGAAGGGAAACCTGTTTTATGTCACAGTTATTGAGTTTTGTCTTTTGTCCATAGTCATGCCTTTGAACTAGTTTTTGTTTTCAGTAGTCAAGTTTGTTCTCCGCCATTGTGCGCGCCTTTTGTTTGCCTTTTGTTAGTTATAGTGTTGAAAATAAAGGATGTACTTACATTCACGTCTTGCTCGCACCAACTTTCCTTTGCTTTACCGAAAAACAAAGTGAGTGAACAGAAGTAGACAAAGCTACAAGCGACAAGACAGGTAGTGGTGACATCGACACGACACTACACGACATTACAAAAACGACAATAATCCAGCACTGACTGGAGGAGAAAACAGGTCTTAAATAGTGGCTGGCTGATTGACACCAGGTGTGGCCAGGTGCCAATCAGCCACAGCTGAGGGGACACAGCACTCAGGGAGACAAACAGGAAACAGAACCAAAATAAGAGTGCTGACAGGAACATGCAGTGAGAAAAACTAAGACATAGACCAAAACTGTCAGGGACAAGCCTGACACTTTGTTTACTTACTACTAAAAGACACGTTTTCTAGTATGTCCAACAACTAAATGACAATAATAAACATTTGTTTCATATACACTACATTTTTGTTACAATAAAGACAATAATGACATTTTTGTGGTTCACTTTATTTAGAAAAGTATTGAAATCCATTTTGGTACCGGTACTAAAATATGGGTATGGAAACAAGCCTGGTCTAATGACTTCTGTCAACTGTCCTTCTTGCATGTCTGCACGCGCTGCATTGACTGAAAGTCGGTTATTTGCGTGAGATGCTTCAAGTGCCCACAGAGGAAAAGAAAGTGAGGATTTCTTTTTGCGAGGCAGCGGCAGTGAATAGCTTTTTTTTTTTCTTCTGTGCGCCGCGTCCATCACTTTCGGATTCCTGCAGTCCGCCGCAAATGGACGCCTCCCCTCTTACCGCTTCTCTCCCAGGCCCTCGAACGCACCGCGGCAATCACAATGCATATGTTTGAAGTGATCAGGACTTGCTCTTGTTATATCGTGAGGCGCCACAGGTGGAAAATCACTTTAGTTTTGAGTTGTCTTGAATTCCTACCCTTCTTGAGACGTGAAGAAGGAAAAGCGGCTTCCATTTGAGGAGGGGTGAAGAAGTGATGACGTAAATAATGGTCCCGATAACATTGCATCTAATAGACAATGTCTCATCTGCACCCCTGCTGGTCAACATGAGGGTGGTCCCGACACATTGACTGTCTGTTGCTTTTAAAACTCCGCCCCCTCTGGTCAACATATCATCAATCAATCAATGTTTATTTATATAGCCCCAAATCACAAATGTCTCAAAGGACTGCACAAATCATTACGACTACAACATCCTCGGAAGAACCCACAAAAGGGCAAGGAAAACTCACACCCAGTGGGCAGGGAGAATTCACATCCAGTGGGACGCCAGTGGGACGCCAGTGACAATGCTGACTATGAGAAACCTTGGAGAGGACCTCAGATGTGGGCAACCCCCCCCCCCCCCCTCTAGGGGACCGAAAGCAATGGACGTCGAGCGGGTCTAACATGATACTGTGAAAGTTCAATCCATAGTGGCTCCAACACAGTCTCGAGAGTTCAGTTCAAGCGGATCCAAGACAGCAGCGAGAGTCCCGTCCACAGGAAACCATCTCAAGCGGAGGCGGATCAGCAGTGTAGAGATGTCCCCAACCGATACAGGCGAGCGGTCCATCCTGGGTCCCGACGAGCGGTCCATCCTGGGTCTCGACTCTGGACAGCCAGTACTTCATCCATGGTCATCGGACCGGACCCCCTCCACAAGGGAGGGGGGGACATAGGAGAAAGAAAAGAAGCGGCAGATCAACTGGTCTAAAAAGGAGGTCTATTTAAAGGCTAGAGTATACAGATGAGTTTTAAGGTGAGACTTAAATGCTTCTACTGAGGTAGCATCTCGAACTGTTACCGGGAGGGCATTCCAGAGTACTGGAGCCCGAACGGAAAACGCTCTATAGCCCGCAAACTTTTTTTGGGCTCTAGGAATCACTAATAAGCCGGAGTCTTTTGAACTCAGATTTCTTGCCGGGAAATATGAAATAACAAGTGTGTGTAAACACTTGAAGTGCTCCCTTTCTGGTCAACGTATGAAATAACAAGTGTGTGAAAGAAATTGAAATGAGCCCCCTTTGGCCAAAGTTAATGATTTTTTTTTTTTTTTAACAAACATCTATATTGTCACGTCTATGGGATCATGTTTTGTTTTGTTCATGTTCGTTTTTTGTTTTTTGGACAGTCAGTTCCTATTTTTGCACTTTCTGGTTCGTTTTGTTACCGTAGCAACTCATTAGTTTCACGTGTCATGTCACGCACCTGTTCAATCACCTGTATTATTTAAACAGATGGTCAGCCTGGCGACTTTATCTCTACTCCCTTCATGCCATGCCATGCCTGTTAACCACACTGTCCATAGTTTCCCTTCTGCCCATGCCAGAAGAGAAACTTGTTTTATGTCACAGTTATTGAGTTTTGTCTTTTGTCCCTAGTCATGCCTTTGTGCTAGTTTTTGTTTTCAGTAGTCACGTTTGTTCTCCGCCATTGTGCGCGCCTTTTGTTAGTTATAGTGTTAAAAATAAAGGATGTACTTACATTCACGTCTTGCTCGTGCCAACTTTCCTTTGCAGTCCGGAAAAACAAACCCCAAAGTCCACATATTGACATGTATAAAGACATACTGTAATAACAAAGTAAATAATGAAGATAAAAAAAAAAATTACAAAAAGAAAAAACATTACAGTGTTTTTCTCACAATGTGTGGACTTATTTCTTATAAAATTGGGAACCATTTCTCACGTACTTTGTTTCCGTAATATCGCGATATTTTCTCGTAAAATTATTACTTTTTTTATGTCAAATTATTACTTTAGAATGCAAAATGGTGACATTTGTCCTATCAAATTCAGACTTTTATCACAATATTCCCAATGGTTCTGTTGTTCTCGTCAAATAGTGACATTTTTTGAGCAATATGATGACCTTTGTCATAATTTTGCCAAGTAAAATTCTGATTATTATAATATTGCAGACATGTTAAAGTTTTCTTATGAAATTGAGACTTCCATCCATCCATTTCCGACCACTTATTCACATGACCAACATGTTAAGCTTTTCTTGTAAAATTGGGACTGTTATTGAGTACAATTCCAACTTTTATCATAATACTGTACAAACGTTCAATTTTTCTAGTAATACGTTGACTTGCGTTGAGTAAAAGACAACTTTTATTATAATACTGCCAAAATTCTAAGTTTTTCTTGTGAAATTGTGACCTTTTTCTTGGAGGTCTCAAGAAAGTCCGAAATATAGGAATGTGTGTGTAAGTGTGTGTGTATGTTATTGTATTTCTACCTTTCTTGAGACATTAACAAGGTGAACCGGAGTTAGGTCCGAAACAAATTACAAACAAAACCAAAAAAAACAAAAAAAACCTAACTAAAATCTTACTTTTTTATATTTGCATAGTATGTATGTATTAATAATGTTGTAAATACACATCTTTATATATCTATACCTGCTCAGTCGCCAAGTGGTTAGAGTGGTTGTGAGTTCAAACCCCGGTCGAGTCATACCAAAGACTATAAAAATGGGACCCTTTACCTCCCTGCTTGGCACTTAGCATCAACAGTTGGAATTGGGGGTTAAATCACCAAAATGATTCCCGGGCCTGGCCACCGCTGCTGCTCACTGCTCCCCTCACCTCCCAGGGAGTGAACAAGGGGATGTGTCAAATGCAGAGGATACATTTCGCCACACCTAGTGTGTGTGTGACAGTCATTTCTACTTCAACTTCAACTTTAGAAAGGGTGTTCCTAAAGAGGTAGCCATTTTTCAGAGGTCCCCAGAAGTTCAGAAATACACAAATGTGTGTGTGCAGTTTTCCTTCACACTTCCGTCCCTTAAAGAGACGGATCCATTTCAGTGCCAGGAGGCGAGGGAAGTGTGTCTTCAGGCATGTACTCCAAAAAAAAAAAACATGTTGCTCGTAAAAACCCTTTACCTCCCTGCTTGGTACTTAGCATGAAAAGTTGGAATTGGGGGTTAAATCACCAAAATTATTCCCGGGCGTGGCCACCGCTGCTGCTCACTGCTCCTCTCACCTCCCAGGGGGTGAACAAGGGGATTGGTCAAATGCAGAGGACACATTTCACCACACCTAATGTGTGTGTGACAGTCATTTCTACTTTAACTTCAACTTTAGAAAGGGTGTTCCTAAAGAGGAAGCCATTTTTCAGAGGTCCCCAGAAGTTCAGAAATACACAAATGTGTGTGTGCAGTTTTCCTTCACACTTCCGTCCCTTAAAGAGACAGATCCATTTCAGTGCCAGGAAGCGAGGGAAGTGTGTCTTCAGGCATGTACTCCAAAAAAACAACATGTTGCTCGTAAAAACCCTTTACCTCCCTGCTTGGTACTTAGCATGAAAAGTTGGAATTGGGGGTTAAATCACCAAAATTATTCCCGGGCGTGGCCACCGCTGCTGCTCACTGCTCCCCTCACCTCCCAGGGGGTGAACAAGGGGATGGGTCAAATGCAGAGGATACATTTAGCCACACCTAATGTGTGTGTGACAGTCATTGCTACTTTACGTTCAACTTTAGAAAGGGTGTTCCTAAAGAGGTACACATTTTTCAGAGGTCCCCAGAAGTTCAGAAATACACAAATGTGTGTGTGCAGTTTTCCTTCACACTTCCGTCCCTTAAAGAGACAGATCCATTTCAGTGCCAGGAGGCGAGGGAAGTGTGTCTTCAGGAATGTACTCCAAAAAACAAACAAAGATGTTGCTCGTAAAAACCCCTTACGTCCCTGCTTGGTACTTAGCATGAAAAATTGGAATTGGGGGTTAAATCACCAAAATGATTCCCGGGCGTGGCCACCGCTGCTGCTCACTGCTCCTCTCACCTCCCAGGGGGTGAACAAGGGGATGGGTCAAATGCAGAGGATACATTTCGCCACACCTAATGTGTGTGTGACAGTCATTTCTACTTTAACTTCAACTTTAGAAAGGGTGTTCCTAAAGAGGTAGACATTTTTCAGAGGTCCCCAGAAGGTCGGAAATACACAAATGTGTGTGTGCAGTTTTCCTTCACACTTCCGTCCCTTAAAGAGACAGATCCATTTCAGTGCCAGGAGGCGAGGGAAGTGTGTCTTCAGGAATGTACTCCAAAAAACAAACAAAGATGTTGCTCGTAAAAACCCCTTACGTCCCTGCTTGGTACTTAGCATGAAAAATTGGAATTGGGGGTTAAATCACCAAAATTATTCCCGTGCCTGGCCACCGCTGCTGCTCACTGCTCCCCTCACCTCCTAGGGGGTGAACAAGGGGATGGGTCAAATGCAGAGGATACATTTAGCCACACCTAATGTGTGTGTGACAGTCATTGCTACTTTACGTTCAACTTTAGAAAGGGTGTTCCTAAAGAGGTACACATTTTTCAGAGGTCCCCAGAAGTTCAGAAATACACAAATGTGTGTGTGCAGTTTTCCTTCACACTTCCGTCCCTTAAAGAGACAGATCCATATCAAAAAACATGTTGCTCGTAAAAACCCTTTACCTCCCTGCTTGGTACTTAGCATGAAAAGTAGGAATTGGGGGTTAAATCACCAAAATTATTCCCGGCCGTGGCCACCGCTGCTGCTCACTGCTCCTCTCACCTCCCAGGGGGTGAACAAGGGGATGGGTCAAATGCAGAGGACACATTTCACCACACCTAATGTGTGTGTGACAGTCATTTCTACTTTAACTTCAACTTTAGAAAGGGTGTTCCTAAAGAGGAAGCCATTTTTCAGAGGTCCCCAGAAGTTCAGAAATACACAAATGTGTGTGTGCAGTTTTCCTTCACACTTCCGTCCCTTAAAGAGACGTATCCATTTCAGTGCCAGGAAGCGAGGGAAGTGTGTCTTCAGGCATGTACTCCAAAAAAACAACATGTTGCTCGTAAAAACCCTTTACCTCCCTGCTTGGTACTTAGCATGAAAAGTAGGAATTGGGGGTTAAATCACCAAAATTATTCCCGGGCGTGGCCACCGCTGCTGCTCACTGCTCCTCTCACCTCCCAGGGGGTGAACAAGGGGATGGGTCAAATGCAGAGGATACATTTCGCCACACCTAATGTGTGTGTGACAGTCATTTCTACTTTACGTTCAACTTTAGAAAGGGTGTTCCTAAAGAGGTAGACATTTTTCAGAGGTCCCCAGAAGGCCGGAAATACACAAATGTGTGTGTGCAGTTTTCCTTCACACTTCCGTCCCTTAAAGAGACAGATCCATTTCAGTGCCAGGAGGCGAGGGAAGTGTGTCTTCAGGCATGTACTCCAAAAAAAAAAAACATGTTGCTCGTAAAAACCCTTTACCTCCCTGCTTGGTACTTAGCATGAAAAGTTGGAATTGGGGGTTAAATCACCAAAATTATTCCCGTGCCTGGCCACCGCTGCTGCTCACTGCTCCCCTCACCTCCTAGGGGGTGAACAAGGGGATGGGTCAAATGCAGAGGATACATTTAGCCACACCTAATGTGTGTGTGACAGTCATTGCTACTTTACGTTCAACTTTAGAAAGGGTGTTCCTAAAGAGGTACACATTTTTCAGAGGTCCCCAGAAGTTCAGAAATACACAAATGTGTGTGTGCAGTTTTCCTTCACACTTCCGTCCCTTAAAGAGACAGATCCATATCAAAAAACATGTTGCTCGTAAAAACCCTTTACCTCCCTGCTTGGTACTTAGCATGAAAAGTAGGAATTGGGGGTTAAATCGCCAAAATTATTCCCGGCCGTGGCCACCGCTGCTGCTCACTGCTCCTCTCACCTCCCAGGGGGTGAACAAGGGGATGGGTCAAATGCAGAGGATACATTTCGCCACACCTAATGTGTGTGTGACAGTCATTTCTACTTTAACTTCAACTTTAGAAAGGGTGTTCCTAAAGAGGTAGACATTTTTCAGAGGTCCCCAGAAGGTCGGAAATACACAAATGTGTGTGTGCAGTTTTCCTTCACACTTCCGTCCCTTAAAGAGACGGATCCATTTCAGTGCCAGGAGGCGAGGGAAGTGTGTCTTCAGGCATGTACTCCAAAAAACAAACAAAGATGTTGCTCGTCAAAACCCCTTACGTCCCTGCTTGGTACTTAGCATGAAAAGTTGGAATTGGGGGTTAAATCACCAAAATTATTCCCGTGCCTGGCCACCGCTGCTGCTCACTGCTCCCCTCACCTCCTAGGGGGTGAACAAGGGGATGGGTCAAATGCAGAGGATACATTTCGCCACACCTAGTGTGTGTGTGACAGTCATTTCTACTTTAACTTCAACTTTAGAAAGGGTGTTCCTAAAGAGGTAGGCATTTTTCAGAGGTCCCCAGAAGTTCAGAAATACACAACTGTGTGTGTGCAGTTTTCCTTCACACTTCCGTCCCTTAAAGAGACGGATTCATTTCAGTGCCAGGAGGCGAGGGAAGTGTGTCTTCAGGCATGTACTCCAAAAAAAACAAAAACACATGTTGCTCTTAAAAACCCTTTACCTTCCTGCTTGGTACTTAGCATGAAAAGTTGGAATTGGGGGTTAAATCACCAAAATGATTCCCGGGCGTGGCCACCGCTGCTGCTCACTGCTCCTCTCACCTCCCAGGGGGTGAACAAGGGGATGGGTCAAATGCAGAGGACACATTTCACCACACCTAGTGTGTGTGTGACAGTTGTTGCTACTTTAACTTTCACTTTAAAGAGGTAGGCATTTTTCAGAGGTCCCCAGAAGGTCGGAAATACACAAATGTGTGTGTGCAGTTTTCCTTCACACGTCCATCCCTTAAAGAGACAGATCCATTTCAGTGCCAGGAGGCGAGGGAAGTGTCTAACCTCTTTATATGGAAATGTGACTTCAGGCATGTACTCCACAAAAAAATAAATGAAAATTTTGCTAGTGAAAAAATATATTCAATACAAGCTTTCATCTCACACACACAATGGTGCGTTCAGGTGTCAACAAAGAAACGCTGTCATCGCAGCACCACTTTGTTCAATAACAGCCCTGAAAAGTCCAATGCGATGGTTCCCCGTCGGAAATATTGTGCGGTGATCCTATCCGTCAAACTGAGCCCTTTATTCAGCAAGTAGGACGGAATAATTGGCCCACACAAAAATAGTTAGTTTTATTTATGAAACTGCTCTTTTTGCCTGGTGTTGCCAAGGTAACAGCAGTCTGCGCTAGATTTCTCGGTGTTGCCTCGAAAAACACACGCCATGGCGCTCCTTAGATTCTGCCTAGCAACAAGAACAAAACTTAAGTCTCTGCTGTTATGTGACATACCTTTTTTTCCCCCCCGGTTGACTTTTATGAGTGTTTTTGGAAAGTTTAACGTATTGTTCTACAAACCCCGTTTCCATATGAGTTGGGGGATTGTGTTAGATGTAAATATAAATGGAATACAATTATTTGCAAATCCTTTTCAAACCATATTCAATTGAATGCACTACGAAGACAACATATTTGATGTTCAAACTCATAAACTTAATTTTTTGCTAATAATATTTAACTTAGAATTTCATGGCTGCAACACGTGCCAAAGTAGTTGGGAAAGGGCATGTTCACCACTGTGTTACATCACCTTTTCTTTTAACAACACTCAATAAACGTTTGGGAACTGAGAAAACTAATCGTTGAAGCTTTGAAAGTGGAATTCTTTCCCATTCTTGTTTTATGTAGAGCTTCAGTCGTTCAACAGTCCGGGGTCTCCGCTGTCGTATTTTACGCTTCATAATGCGCCACACATTTTCCATGGGAGACAGGTTTGGACTGCAGGCGGTCCAGGAAAGTACCCGCATTCTTTTTTTACAAAGCCACGATATTGTAACACGTGCTGAATGTGGCTTGCTGAAATAAGCAGGGGCGTCTATGAAAAACACGGCGCTTAGATGGCAGCATATGTTATTCCAAAACCTGTATGTACCTTTCAGCATTAATGGTGCCTTCACAGATATGTAAGTTACCCATAACTTGGGCACTAATACACCCCCATACCATCACAGATGCTGACTTTTACACTTTGCACCGATAACAGTCTGAAGGGTTTGCTTGCCCTTTGATTAGGGATGACATGATGTCGAATATTTCCAAAAACAATTTGAAATGTGGGCCTGTCAGACCACAGAACACTTTTCCACTTTGCATCAGTCCATCTTAGATGATCTCGGGCGCAGGGAAGCCGGTGGCGTTTCTGGATGTTGTTGATAAATGGCTTTCGCTTTGAAAAGTAGAGCTTTAACTTGCACTTACAGATGTAGCAACAAACTGTATTTAGTGACAGTGGTTTTCTGAAGTGTTCCTGAGCCCATGTGGTGATATCCTTTAGAGATTGATGTCGGTTTTTGATACAGTGCCACCTGAGGTCGCGGCCATTCAATGTTGGTTTCCGGCCATGCCACTTACGTGGAGTGATTTCTCCAGATTCTCTGAACCTTTTGATGATATTATGGACCGTAGATGTTAAAATCCCTAAATTTCTTGCAATTGCACTTTGAGAAACGTTGTTCTTAAACTGTTTGACTATTTGCTCACGCAGTTGTGGACAAAGGGGTGTACCTCGCCCCATCCTTTCTTGTGAAAGACTGAGCATTTTTTTGGGAAGCTGTTTTTATACCCAATCATGGCACCCACCTGTTCCCAATTAGCCTGCACACCTGTGGGATGTTCCAAATAAGTGTTTGATGAGCATTCTTCAACTTTATCAGTATCTATTGCCACTTTTCCCAACTTCTTAGTCACGTGTTGCTGGCGTCAAATTCTAAAGTTAATGATTATTTGAGTTTATGAGTTTGAATATCAAATATGTTGTCTTTTTTAGCATATTCAACTGAATATGGGTTGAAAAGGATTTGTAAATCATTGTATTCTGTTTATATTTACATCTAACACAATTTCCCAACTCATATGGAAACGGGGTTTGTATTATTGATCACAGTTGTCATTGAGGTTCGAAAAAGCTGTTCATGGCCAATAAATATAATTTGTATTGTTTGGATATTAATTATATGTAGACATTTTTCATTGGCCTTTTGAAACAAATACTTTTCTGCATTTTTTTTTCTGATGAAGGCTTATGAGTAATTAGAGTCATAAGCTGGGGGTTACCATACCCCAAAAGCAGTGAAGTTGTCACGATGTGTAAATGGTAAATACAAACTTGTATTCAATTAGTAGACTGCAAAGACATAAATATTTCATGTTTTTGGAATGTGATGCCTGCAACAAGCTGGCACACGTGGCAAAAAAGACTGGGAAAGTTGAGGAATGCTCGTCAAAGACTTATTTGGAACATGCCACGGGTGAACGGGCTAATTGGGAACAGGTGGGTGCCATGATTGGGTATGAAAGCAGCTTCCGTGAAATGCTCACTCATTCACAAACAAGGACGGGGCCAGGGTCACCACTTTGTCGACAAATGCCTGAGCAAATGGTTTAAGAACTACATTTCTCAAGCAGTTATTGAAAGGAATTTAAGGATTTCACCATCAACGCTCTGTAATATCATTAAAAGGTTCAGAAAACGTGGAGAAATCGCTGCATGTAAGACATGATATTACAAGTGCGCACATTGGATAAATCAGGCGGTACTGCATCAAAAAGCGACATCGGTGTGTAAAGGATATCACCACATGGGCTGAGGAACACTTTAGAAAACCACTGTCAGTAACTATGGTTGGTCGCTACATCTGTAAGTGCAAGTTAAAACTCTACTATGCAAAACCAATACCATTTATCAACAACACCCAGAAACATATTGTTTGGTTTCATTGCAAAACTTGGAATGAAAACAACATTGTCATGTATGATTTATATTTTATTACAAACCCCGTTTCCATTTGAGTTGGGAAATTGTGTTAGATGTAAATATAAACGGAATACAATGATTTGCAAATCATTTTCAACCCATTTTCAGTTGAATATGCTACAAAGACAACATATTTGATGTTCAAACTCATAAACATTTTTTAAATTGCAAATAATCATTAACTTTAGAATTTGATGCCAGCAACACGTGACAAAGAAGTTGGGAAAGGTGGCAATAAATACTGATAAAGTTGAGGAACGCTCATCAAACACTTATTTGGAACATCCCACAGGTGTGCAGGCTAATTGGGAACAGGTGGGTGCCATGATTGGGTATAAAAGCAGCTTCCATGAAATGCTAAGTCATTCACAAACAAGGATGGGGTGAGGGTCACCACTTTGTAAGCAAATTGTCGAACAGTTTTAGAGCAACATTTCTCAACGAGCTATTGCAAGGAATTTAGGGATTTTAACATCTACGGGCCGTAAAATCATCAAAAGGTTCAGAGAATCTGGAGAAATCACTGCACGTAAACGATGATATCACAAACCTTTTATCCTTCAGGTGGTACTGTATCAAAAACCGACATCAGTGTGTAAAGGATATCACCACATGGGCTCAGAAACACTTCATAAAATCGCTGTCAGTAACCACAGTTGGTCGCTACATCTGTAAGTGCAAGTTAAAACTCTACTATGCAAAGCCAACACCATTCATCAACAACACCCAGAAACATACTGTTTGGTTTCATTGCAAAACTCTGAATAAAAACAACAATGTCATGTATATTTTCTTTTGTTTTTTTAGATTGATTGACATCTTTTCTAATAGTGCCTGTGGTTTGATTGGTTGATTGCCTTCATGAACTCAACAGGCATTGTTTTAGCCTTCACCACACACGCTAACATTAAGAACACAATCATTCCTCTGCAAGTCTGTTGACAAGTCGTCAACAGCCGCAGGTGCAAGGCGAGTCAAGGTTCACTTGGTCGGTTCTTTGATAGAAACCCAGCCATTCATTTCCTGCTTGCCGGCCGTGAAGTCTTCTCAGGGTCAACCCCAACCCTCCAGGTCTGAGACTCCGTGTAGCTTCAGCGCTTCCGTCAAGGACCTTGTCAAGGTTTGTTTGCGTTCACAGTTTGACTTGTTTGGGCAGATTCATCCGAGCAAACGGACATTTCTGCCGGCTTTTGGATCGCGGCGGGAGGCCAGGGATCAAAGGCGTGATGCTGATATTTGAGCGGGGGCCCGACAACCGCTCAGTGCTGACAACCTTCAAGGAAGTAGACAACATGCAAAGTCTCAGTCCACAGTCCAACTTCTGCTCAAGTTAGAGACCGGGGTTGTCCCCATTCCAATATTTTACAAACCCCGTTTCCATATGAGTTGGGAAATTGTGTTAGATGTAAATATAAACAGAATACAATGATTTGAAAATCATTTTCAACCCATATTCAGTTGAATATGCTACAAAGACAACATATTTGATGTTCAAACTCATAAACTTTATTTTTTTTTTGCAAATAATAATTAACTTAGAATTTCATGGCTGCAACACGTGCCAAAGTAGTTGGGAAAGGGCATGTTCACCACTGTGTTACATCACCTTTTCTTTTAACAACACTCAATAAACATTTGGGAACTGAGGAAATTAATTGTTGAAGCTTTGAAAGTGGAATTCTTTCCCATTCTTGTTTTATGTAGAGCTTCAGTCCTTCAACAGTCCGGGGTCTCTGCTGTCGTAATTTACGCTTCATAATGTGCCACACATTTTCCATGGGAGACAGGTCTGGACTGCAGGCTGGCCAGTAAAGTAGACACACTCCTTTACTACGAAACCACGCTGTTGTAACACATGGCTTGGCATTGTCTTGCTGAAATAAGCAGGGGCGTTCCTGATAACGTTGCTTGGATGACAACATATGTTGCTCCAAAACCTGTATGGACCTTTTAGCATTAATGGTGCCTTCATAGATGTGTAAGTTACCCATGCCTTGGGCACTAATACACCCTCATACCATCACAGATGCTGGCTTTTGAACTTTGCGCCTATAACAATCTGGATGGTTATTTTCCTCTTTGTTCTGGAGGACACCACGTCCTCTGTTTCCAAATATAATTTGAAATGTGGACTCGTTAGATCACAGAACACTGTTCTACTTTGCATCAGTCCTTCTTAGATGAGCTCGGGCCCAGCCGAGCCGACGGCTTTTCAGGGTGTTGTTGATAAATGGGTTTGGCTTTGCATAGTACAGTTTCAACTTGCACTTACAAATGTAGTGACTAACTGTAGTTACTGACAGTGGTTTTATGAAGTGTTCCTGTTCCTGAGCCCATGTAGTGATATCCTTTACACAATGATGTCGGTTTTTGATGCAGTACAGCCTGAGGGATCAAAAGTCCGTAATATCATTGCTTACGTGCAGTGATTTCTCCAGATTCTCAGAACTTTTTGATGATTTTACAGACCGTAGATGGTAAAATCCCTAAATTCCTTGCAATAGCTCGTTGAGAAATGTTGTTCTAAAACTGTTCGACAATTTGCTTACAAATTGGTGACCCTCGCCCCATCCTTGTTGTGAATTACTTAGCATTTCATGGAAGCTGCTTTTATACCCAATCATGGCACCCACCTGTTCCCAATTAGCCTGCACACCTGTGGGATGTTCCAAATAAGTGTTTGATGAGCATTCCTCAACTTTGTCAGTATTTATTGCCACCATTCCCAACTTCTTTGTCACGCGTTGCTGGCATCAAAATCTAAAGTTAATGATTGTTTGCAGAAAAAAAAGTGTTTATGAGTTTGAACATCAAATATGTTGTCTTTGTAGCATATTCAACTGAATATGGGTCGAAAAGGATTTGCAAATCATTGTATTCCGTTTATATTTACATCTAACACAATTTCCCAACTCATATGGAAACGGGGTTTGTACATTGTGACGGTGGTGAGCTGTTGTATCACTCCACGTAAGCGGCATGGCCAGAAACCAACATTGAAGACCGTGACCTTCCATCTCTCAGACGGCACTGTATCAAAAACCCACATCGATCTCTACAGGATATCACCACATGGGCTCAGGAACATTTCAGAAAACCACTGTCACTAAATACAGTTTGTCGCTACATCTGTAAGTGCAAGTTAAAGCTCTACTTTTCAAAGCGAAAGCCATTTATCAACAACATCCAGAAACGCCACCGGCTTCCCTGCGCCCCAGATCATCTAAGATGGACTGATGCAAAGTGTAAAAGTGTTCTGTGGTCTGACGAGTCCACATTTCAAATTGTTTTTGGAAATATTCAACATTGTGACATCCGGACCAAAGGGGAAGCGAACCATTCAGACTGTTATCGACGCAAAGTTCAAAAGCCAGCATCTGTGATGGTATGGGGGTGCATTAGTGCCCAAGGCATGGGTAACTTACACATCTGTGAAGGCACCATTAATGCTGAAAGGTACATACAGGTTTTGGAGCAACATATGTTCTCATCCAAGCAACGTTATCATGGACGCCCCTGCTTATTTCAGCAAGACAATGCCAAGCCACATTGAGCATGTGTTACAACAGCGTGGCTTCATAAGAAAAAGAGTGCGGGTACTTTCCTAGCCTGCCTGCAGTCCAGACCTGTCTTCCATGGAAAATGTGTGGCGCATTATGAAGCCTAAAATACGACAGCGGAGACCCCGGACTGTTGAACGACTGAAGCTCTACATAAAACAAGAATGGGAAAGAATTCCACCTTCAAAGCTTCAACATTTAGTTTCCTCCGATCCCAAACGTTTTTTTAGTGTTGTTAAAAGAAAAGGTGATGTTACACACTGGTGAACATGCCCTTTCCCAACTACTTTGGCAGGTGTTGCAGCCATGAAATTCTAAGTTAAATATTATTTGCAAAAAATCAAAAATAAAGTTTATGAGTTTGAACATCAAATATGTTGTATTTGTAGCATATTCAACTGAATATGGGTTGAAAAGGATTTGCAAATCATTGTATTCCGTTTATATTTACATCAAACACAATTTCCCAACTCATATGGAAACGGGGTTTGTATGTGCGGTTGAACAGACTACTCTGGTAAAAAAGATATGTGCAGGTGACCATCGCACTCTGTAAAGTGCACAGGTGAGTGTTTGTGTGAGAGGCTCAATTAGGACGCCCTCTGACAGCGCTGACATATTCCTTCTAGAAGGTGATAAAAGAACGTCGGTGGTGATTTGTGCCGTCTTCTTTTCTCCTGCTGATTTGTTTCCCCGGCGAGGTGACGGTCGGGATGAATCTGACTTTGAGTCGTTAAAAAGTTGGTCATCTCGCGCTGATTTACCGCCGCCACCTCAACGAGGTTCGCTGGTAATCAGCCGCAAACAAAGTGGAAGACGGCGAGCTGAGCAGGAAGTGAAACACCTGTAAAAGTCTGAGAGGACATAAGCGACTTGCTTTGTTCCGTCTCCTCTCTCTCTCGCTCAATCTTCCCTTGACCATAAAACAGAGTTATTCCGCAGCCGAGCAATCAGTCAGGAGCGTGAGAATGCTGCGGCGGCCAGGTGATGACATCAGCAGGTGGACTGAGGCTCCAGGAAATGAGAAATAGTCTGCATCGCCAAGGTGGGCAATGGGGGTCCACCGTGGCAGAGCCCCACCACATGCAGGAAATGGCTCGGGTGTCAAATTTTAAGAATTGACGATATTTGGCGTCACCAGGAATAAAAATGTGTCTGGGACAGTCTTTTGCCGTCGTGTGGGTTCCCAGGACCACCAAGGAAGGACATTTTGCTCTTCAGCATGTTTGACTCTGGTTTATTTTTCAATAAACAAGGTTTAGCGTAGGTCGGATCGCTTTGCAGCTGCTCCTTTCCACTGATCGCTCACGGCCCGCTCTTTCAGTCGTCGTCTCCTCCTCTATGGCTCGCTCTCTGTCGCTCTTTGATCACTTTTGCTGTTGGCTCTCCTTCTCCTTCCGACTCGATCCCTCCTCCTTCTCCCCTTTTATACAGCGTCAGGAGAAATGTTAATTGTGTCCCGGTGTGTGACCCACGCACCTGAATTAGATTACGTGTCCACTCCGCCGCATTCTCCGCCTCCTTCCCGCCATCTCTCCACAGTGTCAATGGACGACAAAACTGACAAAGAACCAAAACTAGTCCACCAACAACTTGTCTTTGTGTACTTTTTGACATTTTGACATATTACTTAACAACTCTCACTGAGTTCTTCAGTAATGTGGAGATAACAAGCTGTACTTGGAACTAGGATAGTACCAGTACCAATACTTTAGTACTGCTACCAAAATATCAATACTTTTCCAAATAAATGGAAATACAAAAAAGTGTCAATTTAGGCTTCATTTCAACAGAACATCTTACAAGACTATAAATATATGGTTCCCACTGCGCTCAAAGAACAATTTTAGAAGGCTGGAATATAAATTAAAGGGCATTAATTACATAGTCGTTTTATTAATGCACTCAAAGAACTATTTACGATTTTCCATAATCAAGTATTGAGATTATAACATAATAAAAAAGCATAATATTAAATGATTAATAATTTATGGTTGCCACTCCTGGTCTATGCTTAAAGAAAAACTATAATTATAAGCAAGTAGTAAAAAAAAAACTATAGATAAAAGTACACAGATAAGTTGTGTAGCAAATAAACACACTTTTGTTAAAGATAAAACACAAACTTGTGACGATGCGGGTCGTTCTCTCAGGGATGCAGTCGGGCTCGAACACAGTGTGAAGGTAAGAAATGATTGATTTATTCAACAAATAAAAACAGACTTAGTCAAAAGAAACAGAACTAGCATGGGAGCTAGAAAAAAAAAACGAAAGCTCTAGCATGAGAGCTAGAGAAATAACAGAAAAACTTGCACAAGGCACTAGAGGCAAAACAAAACTACTAGCATGGGAGCTAGGGGAACAAAGGCTTAGCGTGGAAGCAAGCAAGTACAGGTATGGGAGAACCGAATCGAAAATCAAGGTCGTCACTGTTGCACGAACACAAATTAGGAGGCAAGACTGAATGAACAGAAAAGGCAGGCTTAAATAAAGACAGTAATCAAGAGGCAGGTGCGCGTCAAAAGCAAGAGGCGGGTGAATCTAATGAGTAACTATGGAAACAGAACAAACAAGGAACTAAGGAAGTCAAACACTAACAGAATATAATATAAAAACGAATCAAAAGCAGAACATGATGTGATCCGGGCGGGCAGCGGATCATAACAAAACTGTAGCAATTTGTTACACAATTCACTCATTTTACTTGCATTAGTTGACGCTAAATGGGCGGTTTTTACTCCGCTAATGTAGAGTTAAATACATGTTATGTATCTACATGTTACGTGTCAGTATGTTACGTATCCATATGTAGGTAGATAACATGGTAGATACGTAACATGTTACGTATCTACATATTTTGTATATACAGTATGTTATGTATCTACGTGTTATGTATCAACACGTTATCTATCTGCATGACATGTTTGTACATGTTATGTATTTACATGCTATGTATCTACATGTTACGTATCTACATATTTTGTATACGTATGTTATGTGTCTACATGTTACGTATCTACATGTTTTGTATTTACTTGACATGTATCTACATGACATGTATACATAATACGCAGATACATGTTATGTATCTACATGTTATGTATCTACATCTTCCGTATCTACATGACATGTATACATGCCACGTAGATACATGTTATGTAGCTACATGTTACGTGTCCACATGTTACGTACCTACATGTTTTGTATTTACATGTTACGTATCTACATGTTATGTATCTACATGTTATGTATGCACATGTTACGTACCTACATGTTGTGTATTAACATGTTACGTATCCACGTGTTGCGTATTTACATGTTACATATCCACATGTTACGTATCCACGTATTACATATCCACGTGTTACGTATCTACATGTTATGTATCTACATGTTCCGTGTCTACATATTACGTATCCACATGTTTCGTATCTACATGTTTTGTATTTACATGTTACATATCCACAGGTTACGTATCTACATGTTTTGTATTTACATGTTACGTAGCCACAGGTTACGTATCTACATGTTACGTATCTTCAAGTTAGGTGTCCACATGTTACGTATCTACATGTTACGTATCTACATGTTATGTATCTACATGTTACGTATCTATATGTTACATATCTACATGTTATGTATCTACATGTTGTGTATCTACATGTTACGTATCTACATGTTATGTATCTACATGTTATGTATCTACATGTTACGTATCCACATGTTACGTATCCACATGTTACGTATCTACATGTTTTGTATTTACATGTTACGTATCTACATGTTATGTATCTACATGTTATGTATGCACATGTCACGTACCTACATGTTGTGTATTAACATGTTACGTATCCACGTGTTGCGTATTTACATGTTACGTATCCACATGTTACGTATCCACGTATTACATAGCCACGTGTTACGTATCTACATGTTATGTATCTACATGTTCCGTGTCTACATATTACGCATCCACATGTTTCGTATCTACATGTTTTGTATTTACATGTTACATATCCACAGGTTACGTATCTACATGTTTTGTATTTACATGTTACGTAGCCACAGGTTACGTATCTACATGTTACGTATCTTCAAGTTAGGTCTCCACATGTTACGTATCTACATGTTACGTATCTACATGTTATGTATCTACATGTTACGTATCTATATGTTACATATCTACATGTTATGTATCTACATGTTGTGTAACTACATGTTACGTATCTACATGTTATGTATCTACATGTTATGTATCTACATGTTACGTATCTACATGTTATGTATCTATATGTTACGTATCCATAAGTTAAATATCTACATGTTATGTATCTACATGTTATCTATCTACATGTTATGTATCTTCATGTTACGTATCTACATGGTACGTATCTACATGTTACGTATCTACATGTTACGTAGGTACATGTTATGTATCTACATGAGAGTAGTGTATTTGTAATTGTGGAATTTCAAAGTGTTGTCTGAGTGACGTCAGTGAGTGAGTGGGCAAGTACAGAGCGCAGTAAAGTGACGAATGGGTCTGGTTGTGTCCTGCAAAACTAATAATAAATCAGCCAGATTGTCACAAAGTGTCGGACTCGCCATTCTGACCTGAAAGCAGATCTCAGAAGACCCATGGCGGGGTAAAGTGAAGTTAAGGGAACGTCTCCCCTGTGCTCCTCTGCTACAGTCTGCACCGGAGCCGAACAGCAGGACAGGTGTAACAACTACATTACTACCTGTCACTCTTTATTACTCCTTGTGCAGATCTGAACGATTATTATTTAAATGTCGTTCTCCACGTTGCTAAGCTAATGCTAATGTCCTTAATTGGGCTTTAAAAAAATAAATAAATCTTTAATTCTGCCTAGCAACAAGAAAGACACATTTGCTAGCGAGCTAACATCTCTTGTCAACCTTAAGAAAGTTGTGTATTTATTGACCTTTTCAGTCTTTTATTGTGATAGTGGCACACAACATTGTATATTTATTGACCTTTTCAGTCTTTTATTGTGATAGTGGCACACAACATGGTATATTTATTGACCTTTTCAGTCTTTTATTGTGATTGTGGGACACAACGTTGCTGGTTTCGGGCACCGTAGTCAGTCGATTTTGACTTGTTTATGTAATGACAGTTAACAGGAAGTGGCCCACCTGTAGAAAAGTAGGTGGTATGGTCCGGTGTGCGTGTGCAGGAATTAAAAGGTGTAGTATTTTTTGGGTGTTGACAAGGTGTCCAGAAGAGTGTCTTTAGTGACAAGCCATTGTTGGGCCTCGCTGTGTGCACAAAATACTTTTTCATTACGGAGCGCTACGTGCTGAAGATCATTCTTCACCTGGGATCACGCAGGAGGGATTTTTCAAAATTTTACCCACTCGCAGTAATATCCCCTGCTACAGTCTGCACCGGAGCCGAACAGCAGGACAGGTGAAACAACTACAATACTACCTATCACTCTTTATTACTCCTTGTGCAGATCTGAACGATTATTATTTAAATGTCGTTCTCCACGTTGCTAAGCTAATGCTAATGTCCTTAATTGGGCTTTAAAAAAATAAATACATTTTTAATTCTGCCTAGCAACAAGAAAGACACATTTGCTAGCGAGCTAACATATCTTGTCAACCTTAAGAAAGTTGTGTATTTATTGACCTTTTCAGTCTTTTATTGTGATAGTGGCACACAACATGGTATATTTATTGACCTTTTCAGTCTTTTATTATGATTGTGGGACACAGCGTTGCTGGTTTCGGGCACCGTAGTCAGTCGATTTTGACTTGTTTATGTAATGACGGCTAACAGGAAGTGGCCCACCTGTAGAAAAGTAGGTGGTATTGTCCGATGTGCGTGTGCAGGAATTAAAAGGTGTAGCGTCTTTTGGGTGTTGACAAGGTGTCCAGAAGAGTGTCTTTATGGCCCCAGGGGACGCTGATAAGCCATTGTTGGGCTTCGCTGTGTGCACAAAAGACTTTTTCATTACTGAGCAGTACAAGCTGAAGATCATTCTTCACCTGGGATCACGCAGGAGGGATTTTTCAAAATGTCACCTGCTCGCTGTGATTGCTCGGCGTGATACAGCCGTCACATTTGGTGAGGCCCCGGATTTACCGAGGGGGCTCCAGTTTCCTCACGGCGTGATAACGACTATAACTACTTTTTAGCAAATAATCACGAACTCAGAATGGAATGGCAAACAAGGCATTTTTACCGCTGTGTTACATTGCCTTTCCTTTTAACAACACTCAGCAAATGGACTACAGGCAGGCCAGTCTAGTACCCACACTCTTTTACTATGAATCCACGCTGTTGTAACACATGGCTTCATAGTAAATAAGCAGGGGCGTCCATGATAACGTATGTTGCTCCAAAAGCTGTATGTACCTTTCAGCATTAATGGTGCCTCCACAGATGTGTAAGTTACCCATGCATGGAGACGGGGTCCAGTTTGAAGGAAAGGAAAAAAAAAAACTAATAGCCATAGCACATATATACATGTGTGTAAGAGGGAATATCAAAGAACACAAAGGACATTAAAGACATTAGAAGAGTAGAGCTGATGCAACCAGCCACTTCTACATACAGCTATTAATAAAAAGTATAAGAAACATCAACACCAAGTCACCAACGCGGTGCCCGTAGCTCAAATAGCAGCACTTACCAGTGAGCTGCCTATATATTTTTTTATTTTATTTATTTACTAGCAAGCTGGTCTCGCTGTGCGCGACATTTTTAATTCTAAGAGAGACAAAAACTAAAATAGAATTTGAAAATCAAAGAAAATATTTTAAAGACTTGGTCTTCACTTGTTTAAATGAATTTATTGTTTTACTTTGCTTCTTATAACTTTCAGAAAAACTATTTTTGAGAAAAAATACAACCATAAAAATGATTTTAGGATTTTTAAACACATATATCTTTTTACCTTTTAAATTCCTTCCTCTTCTTTTCTGACAATTTAAATCAATGTTCAAGTGTTTTTTTTATTGTAAATAATAATAAATATATTTTAATTTTATTATTAATTTTATCTTCTGTTTTTTCTACAAAAAATATTTGTGAAATATTTCTTCAAACTTCTTATGATTAATATTAAAAAAAATATATATTCTGGCAAATCTAGAAAATCTGAAGAATCAAATTTAAATCTTATTTCTTTAGAATTTCTTTAAAATTTTAGTTCTGGAAAATCTAGAAGAAATAATGATTTGTCTTTGCTAGAAATATAGCTTGGTCCAATTTGTTATATATTCTAACAAAGTGCAGATTGGATTTTAACCTATTTAAAAGTTGTATTCAAAATTCTAAAATTAATTTTGATCAGGAAAAATTACTAATGATGTTCTATAAATTATTTTTTGAATTTTTCAAAAGGATTCAAATTAGCTAGTTTTTCTCTTCTTTTTTTCAGTTGAATTTTAAAGAGTCGAAATTGAAGATAAACTGTTTCAAAATTTCATTTTGATTTTTTTCCTGTTTTCTACTGTTTTCTCCTCTTTCAAACCGTTCAATTAAGTGTTTCATTTATTCTCTACAAAAATCCTTCCGTAAAAGAAAAAAAAATGTACGACGGAATGAAATACCCATTTTTTTAATGTGTAGATTTATTTATTAAAGGTAAATTGAGCAAATTGGCTATATCTGGCAATTTATTTAAGTGTGTATCAAACTGGTAGCCCTTCGCTTTAATCAGTACCCAAAAAGTAGCTCTTGGTTTCAAAAAGGTTGGTGAACCCTGGTCTACACTGTGGTGGCCTCTGCGGTGTTCCACACCATCGTCCGCTAGTGCGAGGGGGACCATTGGCCAGAGACAGGAGCAGACCCAACAAAGCAACCGAGAGAGCCGACTCCACCGTCGGCCGCCCACCAACTCTCAGTGTCCAGTCTGCATGGGTGAGCGAATATACGTCCAGGGAGACCGAGGCGTCTGTCCCGGCGCTCAGCGCCAGTTCCGCAGTCATTCCGCTTCAACTGCGTCTCCTTCAGTCTCTCCAAACGGACTATGGCGTGCCAGAGACCGAGCGGCTGGTCTCCATGGCCAAATGCCAAAAGGAAGCCGCACTGTTAGCGTAATACTGACGACGAGGTCCGGACCTTCTCTCAGTCTCCTGGACTAGATCAATAAGTCTCCTGGACTAAGTCGTTAAGTCTCCTGGACTAAGTCATTAAGTCTTTTGGACTAAGTCATTGAGTCTCCTGGACTAAGTTATTAGGTCTCCTGGACTAAGTCAATAAGTCTCCTGGACTAAGTTATTAGGAATCCTGGACTAATTCAATAAGTCTCCTGGACTAGGTCATTAAGTCTCCTGGACTAAGTCATTAAGTCTCCTGGACTAAAATTTTAAGTCTCCTTAACTAAGTCAATAAGTCTCCTGAACTAAGTCATTAAGTCACCTGGACTAAGTTATTAGGTCTCCTGTTCTAAGTCAGTAAGTCTCCTGGACTAGGCTAATTAAGTCTCCTGGGTTAAGTCATTAAGGCTCACAGACTAAGTCATTAAGTCTCCAGAAATAAGTCAATAAGTCTCCAAGACCAAGTCATTAAGTCTCCTGGACTAATTAATTGAGTCTCCTGGACTAAGTTATTAAGTCTCCTGGACCAAGTCATTAAGTCTCCTGGTCTAAGTCATTAGGTCTCCTGGACTAAGTCCATACGTCTCCTGGACAAAGTCATTAAGTCTCCTGGACTAAATAATTAAGTCCCCTAGACTACGTTTTAAGTCTCCTTAAATAAGTCAATAAATCTCCAGGACTAAGTCATTAAGTCTCCTGGACTAAGTTATTAAGTCACCTGGACTAAGTCATTAAGTCTCCTGGACCAGGGTAAGCAAGTCTCCTGGACTAAGTCATTAAGTCTCACGGACTAAGTCATTAAGTCTCCAGGACTAAGTCAATAAGTCTCCAAGACTAAGTCATTAAGTCTCACGGACTATGGCATCAAGTCTCCAGGACTAAGTCAATAAGTCTCCTGGACTGAGTCAATAACTCTCCAAGACTAAGTCATTAAGTCTCCTGGACTAAGTTATTAAGTCTCCTACAGTAAGTCAATAAGTCTCCTGGACTAAGCCATTAAGTCTCATGGACTAATTTTTTAAGTTTCCTGGACTAATTAATTAAGTCTCCTGGACTAAGTCATTACGTTTCCTGGACTACGTCATTAAGTCTCCAAGACTACGTCAACGAGTCTCCTGGACTAAGTCATTAAGTCTCCTAGACTACGTAAGTAGGTCTCCTGGACTAAGTTATTAGGTCTCCTGGGCTAAGTCATTAAGTCTCCTGGACTAATTCGATAATTTTCCTGAACTAAGTCATTTCGTCTCCTGGACTTAGTCAATACGTCTCCTGGACTAAGTTATTAAGTCTCCTGGACTAAGTTATTAGGTCTCCTGGACTAAGTCATTACATCTCCTCGACTAAGTCAATAAGTCTCCTGGACTAAGTTATTAAGTTTCCTGGACTAAGTTATTAGGTCTCCTGGACCAAGTCATTAAGTCTCCTAGACTAAAACATTTGGTCCCCGGGACTAAGTCTTTAAGTCTACTGGACTAAGCCATTACGTCTCCTGGACTAAGTTATTAGGTCTCCTGGAATAAGCCATTAAGTCTTCTGGACTACGTCATTAAGTCTCCTGGACGAGCTATACCGGGGCGGTATAGCTCGGTTGGTAGAGCAGCCGTGCCAGCAACTTGAGGGTTGCAGGTTCGATTCCCGCTTCAGCCATCCTAATCACTGCCGTTGTGTCCTTGGGCAAGGCACTTTACCCACCTGCCCCCAGTGCCACCCACACTGGTTCAAATGTAACTTAGATATTGGGTGTCACTATGTAAAGCGTTTTGAGTCACTAGAGAAAAGCGCTATATAAATATAATTCACTTCACTTCACTGGACTAAGTCAATAAGTCTCCTGGACTAAGTCATTTAGTGTCCTGGACTAAGTCATTGGGTCTCCTGGACTAAGTCATTGGGTCTCCTGGACTAAGTTAATAAGTCTCCTGGACTAAGTCATTAAGTCTCCTGGACTAAGTCGTTAAGTCTTTTGGACTAAGTCATTAGGTCTCCTGGACTAAGTCAATAAGTCTCCTGGACTAAGACATTAAGTCTCCTGGACTAAGTTATTAGGTCTCCTGGACTAAGTCAATAAGTCTTTAGCTCATTTCCCTTTGACCAAAGCAACCTGGTGTCTTGTATTGAGTCCACTTCTCCTGTCTTTGAAGATCGTCCCTAGCATGGCCTGACAGTCCTCTTGATCCGGCTTGCCTTCTAGTCGCTAAATAGCAATTCCAGTCCTGCTTAACGGCCTCTTTAGGACTGCGGGGCGACTAATGAAGACAGCGGGGCCGTTCCTCACAATCATTTGGTGTAATCCTCTTCATTCTGGCCCAGTATTTACATCCGGGCTCCAACATTCCTTTTGTCCTCCGAGCCAGTCGTGATCATTCAGGACATTTTGACGCCAGGCGAGGATTGGGGCCGGCCTCTAGGGGGTCCTTGTTGCTTTGAGCCGTAATGAAGAGCAATATGTCGCCGGCCATATGGCAGCCGTGGCGGTGCCGGCGCCAGCTGGGACTCCGCGTCCTCTTCATTTGTGTCCCCTTCGATGCAAACTAAATGGAAACTAGCGTCCTTGTTTGTTGTTCCACCTGTAACGACCTCGGCCTTGTTGCAAAACAAGGTGGCCTACTCAACAAAGGATATATATATATATAAATATATATATATATATATATATATATATATATATATATATATACATATATACATATATATATATATATATATATATATATATATATATATATATATTTATATATATATATATATATATATATATATATGTATATAATATACCAAGGAAACAATATCACATTGGTGTTCTGTTTGTTATTGTTTTAATAATCCCTACATTAAGATTTTCAGCAAAATCCCATTCAAGTTCAGACAAACATTACAGGGAGACAGAACAGGATCAAACATTACAGGGGGACAAAACAGGATCGAACATTACAGGGAGACAGAACAGGATCAAACATTACAGGGAGACAGAACAGGATCAAATATTACAGCGAGACAAAACAGGATTAAACATTACAGGGAGACAGAACAGGATCAAACATTACAGGGAGACAGAACAGGATCAAAAATTACAGGGAGACAAAACAGGATCAATCATTATAGGGAGACAGAACAGAATCAAACATTACAGAGGATCAAATATTATAGGGAGACAGAACAGGAAAAAATATTACAGCTAGACAGAACAGGATTAAACATTACAGGGAGACAGAACATGATCAAACATTACAGGGAGACAACACAGGATCAAACCTTACAGGTAGACAGAACAGGATTAAACATTATATGGAGACGAAACAGGATCAAACATTACAGAGGATCAAACATTACAGGGAGACAAAACAGGATCAAACATTACAGGAAGTCAGAACAGGATCAAACATTACAGGGAGACAGAACAGGGTCAAACATTACAGGGAGACAGAACAGGATCAAACATTACAGGGAGTCAGAACAGGATCAAACATTACAGGGAGACAGAAGAGGATCAAACATTATAGGGAGACAAAAGCGGATCAAACATTACAGGGAGACAGAACAGAATCAAACATTACAGGGAGACAAAACAGGATCAAACATTACAGGGAGACAGAACAGAATCAAACATTACAGAGGATCAAATATTACAGGGGGACAGAACAGGATCAAATATTACAGCGAGACAGAACAGGATTAAACATTACAGGGAGACAGAACCGGAACAAGCCCGTGAACAGGATGAAACATTACAGGGAGACATAACATGATCAAACATTACAGGGAGACAAAAAAGGATCAAACCTTACAGGTAGACAGAACAGGATTAAACTCTATATGGAGACAAAACAGGATCAAACATTACAGAGGATCAAACATTACAGGGAGACAAAACAGGATCAAACATTACAGGAAGTCAGAACAGGATCAAACACTACAGGGAGACGGAACATGATCAAACATAACAGGGAGACAGAACAGGATCAAACATTACAGGGAGTCAGACCAGGATCAAACATTACAGGGAGACAGAAGAGGATCAAACATTACAGGGAGATAAAAGCGGATCAAACATTACAGGGGGACAAAACTGGATCGAACATTACAGGGAGACAGAACAGGATCAAACATTACAGGGAGACAGAACAGGATCAAATATTACAGCGAGACAGAACAGGATTAAACATTACAGGGAGACAGAACAGGATCAAACATTACAGGGAGACAGAACAGGATCAAAAATTACAGGGAGACAAAACAGGATCAATCATTACAGGGAGACAGAACAGAATCAAACATTACAGAGGATCAAATATTATAGGGAGACAGAACAGGATCAAATATTAGAGCTAGACAGAACAGGATTAAACATGACAAGGAGACAACACAGGATCAAACCTTACAGGTAGACAGAACAGGATTAAACATTATATGGAGACAAAACAGGATCAAACATTACAGAGGATCAAACATTACAGGGAGACAAAACAGGATCAAACATTACAGGAAGTCAGAACAGGATCAAACATTACAGGGAGACAGAACAGGGTCAAACATTACAGGGAGACAGAACAGGATCAAACATTACAGGGAGTCAGAACAGGATCAAACATTACAGGGAGACAGAATAGGATCAAACATTACAGGGAGACAAAAGCGGATCAAACATTACAGGGAGACAGAACAGAATCAAACATTACAGGGAGACAAAACAGGATCAAACATTACAGGGAGACAGAACAGAATCAAACATTACAGAGGATCAAATATTACAGGGGGACAGAACAGGATCAAATATTACAGCGAGACAGAACAGGATTAAACATTACAGGGAGACAGAACAGGATCAAGCCCGTGAACAGGACGAAACATTACAGGGAGACATAACATGATCAAACATTACAGGGAGACAAAAAAGGATCAAACCTTACAGGTAGACAGAACAGGATTAAACACTATATGGAGACAAAACAGGATCAAACATTACAGAGGATCAACCATTACAGGGAGACAAAACAGGATCAAACATTACAAGAAGTCAGAACAGGATCAAACACTACAGGGAGACAGAACAGGATCAAACATAACAGGGAGACAGAACAGGATCAAACATTACAGGGAGTCAGAACAGGATCAAACATTACAGGGAGACAGAAGAGGATCAAACATTACAGGGAGACAAAAGCGGATCAAACATTACAGGGAGACAGAACAGGATGAAACATTACCCGGAGACAGAACAGGATCAAACATTATAGGGAGAAAAAACAGGATCAGACATTACAGGGAGACAGAACAGGATGAAACATTACCTGGAGACAGAACAGGATCAAACATTATAGGGAGACATAACATGATCAAACATTACAGGCAGACAAAACAGGATCAAACATTATAGGGAGACAGAACAGGATCAAACATTACAGAGGATCAAACATTACAGGGAGACAGAATAGGATCAATTGTTGCAGGGAGTCAGAACAGGATCAAACAATACAGGGAGACAGAACCGGATTAAAAATTACAGGGAGTCAGAACAGGATCAAACATTACAGGGAGACCGAACAGGATCGCTGACGGGTCTGCCAACTTCCAGTGCCCCTTACAAAAAAGGTGAGAAACAGGTACATGTCTAAACCTAAGCCTGGGTCCCTGGAGAGAGGGTTCAGTTTGAGGCCAAGGGAAAAAAAACCTTCATAGCCATAGCACACATGTATATAATGTATGCATACATACTTTAGAGCCCCTGCCTTGAAATACAATAATGTTTGCCTTGGTGCCCTAAAAATATGAGCCCTCCATCAAAGCAACACTTGCATTGACCCTAAAAAGTTGAAATTCGAGGCATGTTCTGTCCTGTCGTTATAGTCCTCATTTTCTCACACTTCCGAGTCTCGTCTGCAACACAACACTGTAAACTTTGGCACAGTGTTGTAATTGCTAGAGGTTGGACGGCAGTGGTGAGTAGGCGTGTCGTGCACCCTTGAACGTGCCAGTCGAGTCGTTTGCTGCGCCCTACAAAGTGTTTGTACTGTAAGTATTGCGCCTACACCAAATCTTTTAAGACTGCTGGTTGCACTAACGCCCCCTACTGTCTGTTGTGCGTTTTTGTTATACCAATCCTCAAGAGGTTGTTGCTTGTGTGGGTGCATGTCTGGCCTCTAACTAGCTAGCAGAGTGTGGCGCATGTGCCAAGCAGGAACAGACGGTCTGGTCCTGGGTTAGTCCGGGTCAGTGGCTGAGAGTCCAGCCTGAGAGAACCTGCTGGGTGGACAGACGCACGGAGGAGACAAATGGGGCCGTGGCCATCGCCCCCGGGGGTGGGAGGCGGGGGCGGGCATCTGACAAGGTCAGAGGTCACCCACAAAACATGGAGTTGTCTGGCCGCATGTGGCGATCATTTGAGGGAGAGAGAGAGGACTTAGTCGACTTCCGAAGGCATGGTTCTTCTCTTTTTTAGACTTCTTGGCTCAGGACTCTTTTGTCTGTAAGCTTTCGGCTGATAGAGAACATTGGACTTTTCACCATTTTGGCTCAGGAAGCCCAAGAACGAATGGGTTCTTGACCTACAGACCTGACTTTACCATTTGGACCGGACTACACTTAAAAAGGGTTCTTGCTGGCAAATTTTTTTTTTTTTCAAGAAAACAGCTTGAAATTGGCGATTACTGCTGCTAAAGGGCCGAATAGACACTCATTTGTTTACTTGCTTTAGTCTGTTCTTGTTATCCAAACATAGACCGTTTTTAAAATCACAAAGTCATGACCTGAACCCTATTGTATATGTGAAGTGAAGTGAAGTGAATTATATTTATATAGCGCTTTTCTCTAGTGACTCAAAGCGCTTTACATAGTGAAACCCAATATCTAAGTTGCATTTAAACCAGTGTGATTGGCACTGGAGGCAGGTGGGTAAAGTGCCTTGCCCAAGGACACAACGGCAGTGAGTAGAATGGCGGGAGCGGGAATCAAACCTGCAACCCTCAAGTTGCTGGCACGGCCACTCTAGCAACCGAGCTATGTATGTACACATGTGTATTTATATACATGTGTACATATACATGTACATGTATAAATATATATATATATATATATATATATATATATATATATATATATATGTGGGGGCGGTATAGCTCGGTTGGTAGAGTGGCCGTGCCAGCAACTTGAGGGTTGCAGGTTCGATTCCCGCTTCCGCCATCCTTGTCACTGCCGTTGTGTCCTTGGGCAAGACACTTTATCCACCTGCTCCCAGTGCCACCCACACTGGTTTAAATGTAACTTAAATATTGGGTTTCACTATGTAAAGCGCTTTGAGTCAATTGAGAAAAGCGCTATATAAATATAATTCATTTCACTTCACTTCACACATGTGTCTATATATATATATATATATATATATATATGTGTATGTATGTGTATATATATATATATATATATATATATATATATATATATATATATATATATATGTATGTATGTATGTATATGTATGTCTTGATTGAATTATCCAGAGAATAGTGCTCGATACCGTGGTAGAGCGCAATATGTAGGTGTGGGGAAAATCACAAGACTACTTCATCTCTACAGAACTGTTTCATGAGGGGTTCCCCCAATCATCAGGAGATTTTTTTTAAATCTCCCGATGATTGAGGAAACCCCTCATGAAACAGTTCTGTAGAGATGAAGTAGTTTTGTGATTTTTCCCACCCATACATATACATATATATATATATATATATATATATATATATATATATATATATATATATATATATATATATATATATATATACATATATTATTTTTTTTTCCGTCACACAGCCAAATTTCTTCATCCAATATCCCAATGTGGCGCCCAAATACATTTAAACATGACTTTTGTTTTCATACAGATGGCCTGAAATGGTGACGCCAACGGCTCGAGTGCCGAATAGACACATGTACTACCATCCCCTCCTTTTTTACAACAGTACTTTCTGTCCTACCGTGGACCATAAATGGAATCTTTTTTTTTTTTTTTTGTTACGTTTTCCCCGCCCTCATTTCATAACAGTTTGATTAAAACCCGACTCTAACGGCGTCCACCGTCATAAACAGTCGGAGGCTGCTTTGATTTTGATATCACAATGTTTTGATTTGAAGACGCCGGCGGCCAGAATGACACGCGCTCATTAAGCAAGGGGGAGGAGCGGGGGGGGAGTCGTTCATTTTAGTGTACACTCGAGATAATCCCCTGCCAAGAGGGGCTTTTTGGGATTTTATGCAACGTCAAATTGAACACGAAAACAGAGATGATTACATCCTATGGATGCCACTTGTTTTCACTCACTAGTGCGTACAAAAGACTTCATTAAGCAATAGAATCACTTTTGGGGGGGAAGACTCCCTTGCATATCCGTCAGTGAGTCTGATAGTTCGGTGCAGGTTCCCCACAAGACCCACAGACAAGAACCAAGGTAACTATGGAGATTTAAGACGGCGAACAAGCGTGAAGATGCAAGTCGGGCTAATTAGCGCCTTGTTTTTGCTGAAGGAGCCCCGCTAGAGAGACTTGTTTACCAGACTATCTACACGCTGAGCACTTAGCCGGCCCCCCCGACCAGAGGAAATGATGCAGCTTGCATCTCATACATAAACATCCATGTTTGACCTCCCAGACCGCCATTGTCTGCGAGGGCACAGAGCGCCGTCTGGCGGGTCAGAGAACCTGAGGAACGCAGATAGCGATGGCCAGGCTCTACCATCTGGGAATGACTAACAATAAACTTGGCATAAAACAGAACTGTGGGACAAGCACTGCAAAGAACAACAGGAAACCAGTATTCCTAGTATCTATGTGGCGGCCATCTTGGTAAGGGCAACAGTCACATTAAGGGCCTACTGAAAGCCACAACTACTGACCACGCAGTCTGATAGTTTATATATCAATGATGAAATATTAACATTGCAACACATGCCGATGCAGCCTTTTTAGTTTACTAAATTGCAATTTTAAATTTTGCGCGAAGTATCCTATTGAAAACGTCGGTATCATGACGCGTGCGCGTGATGTCTCGGATTGTAGAGGACATTTTTTTTCCAGCCCGATCCCAGCTATAAGTCGTCTGCTTTAACCGCATAATTACACAGTATTCTGGACATCTGTGTTGCCGAATCTTTTGCAATTTGTTCAATAATGGAGACGTCAAAGAAGAAAGATGTAGGTGGGAAAGCGGTTTTATTAGCGCCTGCCTTTAGCAACACAAACACAGCCGGTGTTTCCTTGTTTACATTCCCAAAGGGGAAGCTTTACTATGGAACAGAGCGGTCAAGCGGACATAGTTCCTGACCACATGTCAACCGGCATGTGGTAATAAGTCGGCTCTTACTGTAGACATGAGAGGCGCTTGCGTCGTTCCTCGTGCACCTGTCAAAGAGGCAGCTGCGGACTGTCTTGCCTCCTCAGACTGGCTGCCCCCGAATGTGGGATGCTTCCACCGTGGAGGAAGGGGAAAAAAAGCTCAGCCCGGCCCGACCGGCTGCCTTCGCCTTGCCTTGTCGAGAAACGTGGCTTTCCTTAGAGTCACTGCCGGTCACCACACCCGTGGCCACACCCCTCCGACTTTCAGGTACGACAGTATAATCTCACTAAAACACTAGTAACGAATTTATCAGATAAGGGATTTTCCAGAATTATCCTAGTAAATGTGTCTAATAACATAAGAATTGCTCCCACTGACCTCTCTCTTTTTTGTTTTTTTTTAGTCCTTCACTCTCACTTTCCTCATCCACGAATCGTTCATCCTCGCTCAAATTAATGGGGGAATCGTCGCTTTCTCGGCATGAATTGCCCTTGCTGCTGGTGGCCATGATTGTAAACAATGTTCAGATGTGAGGAGCTCCACAACCCGTGACGTCACGCGCACATCGTCTGCTACTTCCGGTACAGGCAAGGCTTTTTTATCAGCGATCAAAAGTTGCGAGCTTTATCGTCGATGTTTTCTACTAAATCCTTTCAGCAAATATATGGCAATATGGCAAAATGATCAAGTATGACACATAGAATGGACCTGCTATCCCCGTTTAAATAAGAACATCTCATTTCAGTCGGCCTTGAAGTGCAATGCATTTACAATGAAAACAAACCATAACCTGCCTATTTCTCAAACAATTTTAATCGTGCAATTGTTCCGTTTATAGTTCGAAATCTATCTCTGTTACCTCTGTAAAAATATAAAAAATATTTTCCGTTATTTTCAGACCTATAATGCCATCTGCCTTTGCTCTCTTTACTTAACTGTTAATTTTACTAGCGTCTGTGACAATAATTACAACACAAAAGGTCATTAAAACACACACTAAGTTAGGGGAATAACAAACAATAAACTTGTCATAAAACAGTACTGTATAGTGTGGGACTAGAGCCGCAAAGAACAACAGGAAACCAGTATTCCCAGTGTCTATGTGGCGGCCATCTTGGTTAGGGCAACAGTCACATTAAATGCAATGCACTTACAAAGAAAATAAATCATAACCTGCTTATTTCTCAACAATTTAAATTGTGCAATCGTTCCGTTTATAGTCGGAAATCCGTCTTAGTCATCTCTGTAAAAATATAAACAAATATTCTCCGTTTTTTCAGACCTACAATGCCATCAGCCTTAACTGTTAGTTTTACTAGCGTCTGTGACAATAATTACTGCACAAAATGTCATTAAAACACACACTAAGTGAAGGGAATAACAAACAATAAACTTGTCATAAAACAGTACTGTATAGTGTGGGACTAGAACCGCAAAAAATCAACAGGAAACAAGGACTCCCCATGTCTATGTGGCGGCCATCTTGGTCAGGGCAACAGTCACATTAAATCCAATGCATTTACAATGAAAACTAATCTCAACTTGCTTATTTCTCAAACAATTTTAATCGCATAATTGTTCTGTCTGTAGTCAGAAATCTGTCTTTTTTATCTCTGTAAAAACATACAAAAACATTTTTCGTTATTTTCAGACCTACAATGCCATCTGCCTTTGCTCTCTTTACTTAACTGTTAGTTTTACTAGCATCTGTGACAATAATCACAACACAAAAGGTCATTAAAACACACACTAAGTGAGGGGAATAACAAACAATAAACTTGTCATAAAACAGTACTGTATAGTGAGGGACTAGAACCGCAAAGAACAACAGAAAACAAAGACTCCCCATGTCTATGTGGCGGCCATCTTGGTCAGGGCAACAGTCACATTAAATCCAATGCATTTACAATGAAAATTAATCTTAACTTGCTTATTTCTCAAACAATTTTAATCGCGCAATTGTCCTGTCTATAGTCGGAAATCTCTCTGTTTTATCTCTGTAAAAACATAAAAAAATATTTTTCATTATTTTCAGACCTACAATGCCATCAGCCTTTGCTCTCTCTACTTAACTGTTAGTTTTACTAGCGTCTGTGACGATAATTACAACACAAAAGGTCATTAAAAAACACACTAAGTGAGGGGAATAACCAACAACAAACTTTGACATAAAACAGTACTGTATAGTGTGGGACTAGACCCGCAAAGAACAACAGGAAACCAGTATTCCCAGTGTCTATGTGGCTGCCATCTTGGTAAGGGCAACAGTCACATTAAATGCAATGCATTTACAAAGAAAACAAATCATAAAATGCTTATTTCTCAACAATTTAAATTGTGCAATCGTTCCGTTTATAGTCGGAAATCCGTCTTAGTCATCTCTGTAAAAATATAAACAAATATTCTCCGTTTTTTCAGACCTACAATGCCATCAGCCTTAACTGTTAGTTTTACTAGCGTCTGTGACAATAATTACTGCACAAAATGTCATTAAAACACACACTAAGTGAAGGGAATAACAAACAATAAACTTGTCATAAAACAGTACTGTATAGTGTGGGACTAGAACCGCAAAAAATCAACAGGAAACAAGGACTCCCCATGTCTAGGTGGCGGCCATCTTGGTCAGGGCAACAGTCACATTAAATCCAATGCATTTACAATGAAAATTAATCTTAACTTGCTTATTTCTCAAACAATTTTAATCGCGCAATTGTCCTGTCTATAGTCAGAAATCTCTCTGTTTTATCTCTGTAAAAACATAAAAAAATATTTTTCATTATTTTCAGACCTACAATGCCATCAGCCTTTGCTCTCACTACTTAACTGTTAGTTTTACTAGCGTCTGTGACGATAATTACAACACAAAAGGTCATTAAAACACACACTAAGTGAGGGGAATAACCAACAATAAACTTGTCATAAAACAGTACTGTATAGTGTGGGACTAGACCCGCAAAGAACAACAGGAAACCAGTATTCCCAGTGTCTATGTGGCGGCCATCTTGGTTAGGGCAACAGTCACATTAAATGCAATGCATTTACAAAGAAAACAAATCATAAAATGCTTATTTCTCAACAATTTAAATTGTGCAATTGTTCGTTTATCGTCGGAAATCCGTCTTTGTCATCTCTGTAAAAATATAAACAAATGTTTTCCGTTTTTTCAGACCTATAATGCCATCAGCCTTAACTCTTAGTTTTACTAGCGTCTGTGACAATAATTACTGCACAAAATGTCATTAAAACACACACTAAATGAAGGGAATAACAAACAATAAACTTGTCATAAAACAGTACTGTATAGTGTGGGACTAGACCCGCAAAGGACAACAGGAAACCAGTATTCCCAGTGCCTATGTGGCGGCCATCTTGGTTAGGACAACAGTCACAATAAATGCAATGCATTTACAAAGAAAACAAATCATAACCTGCTTATTTCTCGACAATTTAAATTGTGCAATTGTTCCGTTTATAGTCGGAAATCCATCTTTGTCATCTCTGTAAAAATATAAAAAAATATTTTCCGTTTTTTCAGACCTACAATGCCATCAGCCTTAACTCTTAGTTTTACTAGCGTCTGTGACAATAATTACTGCACAAAATGTCATTAAAACACACACTAAATGAAGGGAATAACAAACAATAAACTTGTCATAAAACAGTACTGTATAGTGTGGGATTAGACCCGCAAAGGACAACAGGAAACCAGTATTCCCAGCGTCTGTGTGGCGGCCATCTTGGTTAGGGCAACAGTCACATTAAATGCAATGCACTTACAAAGAAAATAAATTATAACCTGCTTATTTCTCAACAATTTAAATTGTGCAATCGTTCCGTTTATAGTCGGAAATCCGTCTTAGTCATCTCTGTAAAAATATATAAACAAATATTCTCCATTTTTTCAGACCTACAATGCCATCAGCCTTAACTGTTAGTTTTACTAGCGTCTGTGACAATAATTACAACACAAAAGGTCATTAAAACACACACTAAGTGAGGGGAATAACAAACAATAAACTTGTCATAAAACAGTACTGTTAGTGTGGGACTAGAACCGCAAAAAATCAACAGGAAACAAGGACTCCCCATGTCTAGGTGGCGGCCATCTTGGTCAGGGCAACAGTCACATTAAATCCAATGCATTTGCAATGAAAATGAGTCTTAACTTGCTTATTTCTCAAACAATTTTAATCGCGCAATTGTCCTGTCTATAGTCGGAAATCTCTCTGTTTTATCTCTGTAAAAACATAAAAAAATATTTTTCATTATTTTCAGACCTACAATGACACCAGCCTTTGCTCTCTCTACTTAACTGTTAATTTTACTAGCGTCTGTGACAATAATTACAACACAAAAGGTCATTAAAACACACACTAAGTGAGGGGAATAACCAACAATAAACTTGTCATAAAACAGTACTGTATAGTGTGGGACTAGACCCGCAAAGAACAACAGGAAACCAGTATTCCCAGTGTCTATGTGGCTGCCATCTTGGTAAGGGCAACGGTCACATTACATGCAATGCATTTACAAAGAAAACAAATCATAAAATGCTTATTTCTCAACAATTTAAATTGTGCAATTGTTCCGTTTATAGTCGGAAATCCATCTTTGTCATCTCTGTAAAAATATAAAAAAATATTTTCCGTTTTTTCAGACCTACAATGCCATCAGCCTTAACTGTTAGTTTTACTAGCGTCTGTGACAATAATTACAACACAAAAGGTCATTAAAACACACACTAAGTGAGGGGAATAACAAACAATAAACTTGTCACAAAACAGTACTGTTAGTGTCGGACTAGAACCGCAAAAAATCAACAGGAAACAAGGACTCCCCATGTCTATGTGGCGGCCATCTTGGTCAGGGCAACAGTCACATTAAAGGCAATGCATTTACAATGAAAACATTGTTTTCATGCATTTTTGTACGTGGTATTGGATTGTAATCAAGTTAAAGTCGTTAGCATTAGCTAATGTGCTAACAAATCACTCCGAGCAATGTTTATAAGTTTTACAATATAACTAAAACTATTCTTACTTACCAAACCGTCCCATGTGTGATGTATGTAGGAGTTTTGATAGCACTTTAATTTAATTTGTCTGCTCTTTGGGACATTATTCATCAGTATATTAGCACAAGATATGCTAACTTCTATATCAGCACCTTGCTTTGTGGTAGACAGACCTCGAGGATAGCTAAAGATTGGCCAGAGCGTGACGGGAATGAAGGATACAGGACGTTATGTCCTGCTGCCACGTTTTTTTTCTGACCTCTGAGAGACAGGACGCACAGAACTCCTCAGGTGTGACGATCAATAGGACTCTTGCGCTGGCACGGCCCGATGACTCTTGAAAGTTTGACAATGGAGTAAGTATTGATCGTGGCCGCACTGGCACGCTGTAGCCCTTGACCTCGGCTGGTAGTACGTGACTTCAGACCTGGACCACCTCACGCCATTGTGATCAGACTGTTGTGTAACATTGTTATGTCGTGTTTGATGTCACCTAACAGCATCTTTAGTGTTGATACAATGTTGACTATTTCCCACGAGAAAAGAACAACATGCATACCCTGTTTCCATATGAGTTGGGAAATTGTGTTAGATGTAAATATAAACAGAATACAATGATTTGCAAATCCTTTTCAACCCATATTCAGTTGAATATGCTAGAAAGACAAAATATTTGATGTTCAAACTGATAAACTTCATATATTTTTTTTTGCAAATAATGATTAACTTACGTGCCAAAGTAGTTGGGAAAGGGCATGTTCACCGCTGTCTTACATCACCTTTTCTTTTAACAACACTCAATAAACGTTTGGGAACTGAGGAAACTAATTGTTGAAGCTTTGAAAGTGGAATTCTTTCCCATTCTTGTTTTATGTAGCGCTTCAGTCGTTCAACAGTCCGGAGTGTCCTATTTTACGCTTCATAACGCGCCACACATTTTCCATGGGAGACAGGCCTGGACTGCAGGCGGGCCAGGAAAGTCACGCTGTTGTAACACGTGCTGAATGCGTTTTGGCATTGTCTTGCTGAAATAAGCAGGGGCGTCAATGACAAAGACGGCGCATAGATGACAACATATGTTGTTCCAAAACCTGTATGTACCTTTCAGCATTACTGGTGCCTTCACAGATGTGTAAGTGTAAGTCACAAAAAATCATCCCCTGCCCTCCATGAAGGATTTACACAACTCCCGTTGCCTCAACAGAGCAAAAAACATTACCAAGGACAGCACACACCCTGGCTTCCACCTGTTCGACTTGCTACCATCGGGTAGGCGCTACAGGTGCATCAGAGCCAGAACAAACAGGCTCAGAGACAGCTTTTCTCCCAGAGCTGTCACCATGTTGAACTCTAACTTATAATTAAAAATAATTCACTCTTATACAATATCCTGCCCTGATACTCTTCTGTGCAATACTACCCTTCGAGTGCAACACGTCCGACACTGATTGTTATTTATTACTTCGGTACTCTTGTCTTGTTCTGTATATTGTACAGTATTTTGTATTTCTATAGTGTTTTGTATATTGTACAGGATTGCTTATTATTTTTATTGGATAGTAGTCTGTTTATTTCAATTGTTAGTTTTTTCCTTTATTACCTCTTGTGTTATTTATTTTACCCCATATTAGTTCCCACTACCGCACCTTAAATTGGAGTCTTTTATCTCGTTATATGCAAATATAATGACAATAAAGTCCATTCTATTCTATTCTATTCTAAGTTACCCATGGCTTGGGCACTAATGCACCCCCATACCATCACAGATGCTGGCTTTTGAACTTTGCGTTGATAACAGTCTGGATAGTTTGCTTCCCCTTTGGTCCGGATGACACTATGTCGAATATTTCCAAAAATAATTTGAAATGTTGACTAATCAGACCACAGAACACTTTTTCACTTTGCATCAGTGCATCTTAGATGATTTTGGGCCCAGAGAAGCCGGCGTCGTTTCTGGATGTTGTTGATAAATGGCTTTCCCTTTATAGTAGAGCTTTAACTTGCACTTAGAGATGTAGCGACAACCTGTATTTAGTGACAGTGGTTTTCTGAAGTGTTCCTGAGCCCATGTGGTGATATCCTTTAGAGATTGATGTCGGTTTTTCATACAGTGCCGTATGATGGATCGAAGGTCACGGTCATTCAATGTTGGTTTCCGGCCATGCCGCTTACGTGGAGTGATTTCTCCAGATTCTCTGAACCTTTTGATGATATTATGATGTTGAAATCCCTAAATTTCTTGGAATTACACTTTGAGAAACATTGTTCTTAAACTGTTTGACTATTTGCTCACGCAGTTGTGGACAAAGGGGTGTACCTCGCCTCATCCTTTCTTGTGAAAGACTGAGCATATTTTGTGCAGCTGTTTTTATACCCAATCATGGCACCCACCTGTTCCCAATTACACCTGTGGGATGTTCCAAATAAGCGTTTGATGAGCATTCCTCAACTTTAACATTATTTATTGCCACCTTTCCCAACTTCTTTGTCACGTGTTGCTGGCATCAAATTCTAAAGTTAATGATTATTTGCAGAAATACAAAATGTTTATCAGTTTGAACATCAAATATGTTGTCTTTGTAGCATATTTAATTGAATATGGGTTGAAAATGATTTGCAAATCATTGTAAAATAAGAAAAAAACCTCAGATAAAAAGTACCCATGCAGGATTGTAACGTCCAACAATGGCTCTCAGCTCTCTTGCAGTCGAGCGAGTGTGTGGTAGAAAGTCCTCCCTGATGGTGTAGCACTGGGGGGGGGGGGTGCACAGCATTATAGCACATTAGCATCATGCAGCGCCAGTCAGGACCCCACTTAGCGCTTCCTGGCGCCGTCCCCATGATGAACAGGTGCAGGGGCAGCCTTCGGCCCCTTTCAATCCCATCTGGAGGTCCTGGTCTTAAGACCATTACCTTTTTATGGCCTTGTAAAAAATGTTGACATTTGATTGTACGTCCAAGCGGCGTGGAGGCTATTGTTAGCGCGATCATTTATTTTAAGCACTCAACTGCGACAAATTGATTCCCCCAATGTTGGACGGCACTTTAATTGAATTGCTGCGCTTATTTAGGGACATTATTCAGCAGTCTGCAGCATCAAAGTTGTCTTCAGCCCTCATCCTGCGTCCATCCGATGAAACCGGTGTGATATTTAAGCTTTGAACCGGAAGTACAAGTTTTTTTTAAAACATTTTCAATGTACACAAAACACCAATGCACTTATCTTAACAATTTCAAACATTTATCCAGTTGAGCAAATACTGTCTTGCACCAAATATGGAAAGGGAAGAATATGTATGTATGTATGTATGTATTTCCTCTGTGTGTGTTTAGTATTTCCTGTCCTTAGTTCCTGTCAGCACTCTTATTTTGGTTCAGCTTCCTGTTTTGTCTCCCTCAGCTGCGACTGATTGGCAACTGGCCACACCTGTGGTCAATCAGCCCGCTCCAATTTGTACCTGTTTTGTCTTGAGTCAGTTACTGGATTATTGTATTGTCATGCCATATTTTGTTCTTGTGTTGTTGCTATCTGTCGTGCTACATTTTGTCCTGGTCGCCGTAGCGGTAAGCGGTTCTTGTTAGCCACTAGCTGTTTCCAGTTTTTCTGTTTGCTACCCGCTAGCTTCCAGGCTAGGCCCCTTTTGTTCTCTAGCTCCAGTGCTAGCTCCCTTAGGTTATCTGCCCACGTGCGTGCTTTTTGTCTGTACCCTTTGTTTGTTCTAGTTTATCTTATTTTATTTATGTTCATTATTATTGTTAATGTATTATCTATGTTTTGTTTATTTAATTGATGTATTTGTATACACTATTTTATAAAATTATTATTATTAATATTTTTTTGTTTTTTGTTTTGTTTGTTCTTTTTTTTGCTTTTTTGGAGTGGGAGTGGTACGATAGGGATATTAAAAAAATACTTTCTAACATTTAGGACAGACAATAGCTATATGATGCATGTGAATATGATGTGATGAATAGAAATGTCTGATGCTGGATGTCAATAGAAATAAAATGAAAAAAAAAACAAAACGCAATTAAAGTATTGAAATAATACATAATAAAAAAAAAACAATATGATAAAATACAAAATTCAAAACGACAACTAAATCACTTTAAATGTTTTCAATAAAGATATCAATATAAGGGCTTTTGTACTTTTAATCATTTCACAAGATTTAATTGATCATTTTAAACCATTAAAGCCAATTAGAAAATGTAGGTTTTACTTTCAGAAAACAGTTGCGTCTTTTTATCATCTCATAGCGTTACTGGTCAAAAGGATTCTCCATTCATCACTCTAAGCAACGTTTAGATTTTCAATATAACTAAAACCATTGAAACGTACTAAAGCGTCCCATGTGCGATGTCTGTAGGAGTGTTTTCATGCATATTTGTACGTGCTATCGGAATATAATCAAGTTAGTGTCGTCAGCATGAGCTAATATGCTAACATATCACTCCAAGCAACGTTTGTACATTTTCAAATATAACTAAAACAATTCAAACTTACTGAAGCGTCCCATGTGCGATGTCTGTAGGAGTGTTTTCATGCATATTTGTACGTGCTATCGGAATGTAATCAAGTTAGTGTCGTGAGCATTAGCTAATATGCTAACAAACAACTCCAAGCGACGTTTGTATGTTTTCAAATATAACTAAAACAATTCAAACTTACTGAAGCGTCCCATGTGTGATGTCTGTAGGAGTGTTTTTATGCATATTTATACGTGCTGTCGGAATGTAATCAAGTTAGTGCTGTTAGCATGAGCTGATATGCCAACAAATCACTCCAAGCAATGTTTGTAAGTTTTCCAATATAACTAAAACAATTCGTACTGACTAAAGTGTTGTTTTTAGGAGTGTTTTCATGCATATTTGTACTTGCTATCAGAATGTAATCAAGTTGGGGTCGTTAACATGAGCTAATATGCTACCAAATCACTCCAAGCGACGTTTGTACGTTTTCATCCATCCATCATCCATCCATCATCTTCCGCTTATCCGAGGTCGGGTCGCGGGGGCAACAGCCTAAGCAGGGAAACCCAGACTTCCCTCTCCCCAGCCACTTCGTCTAGCTCTTCCCGGGGGATCCCGAGGCGTTCCCAGGCCAGCCGGGAGACATAGTCTTCCCAACGTGTCCTGGGTCTTCCCCGTGGCCTCCTACCGATTGGACGTGCCCTAAACACCTCCCTAGGGAGGCGTTCGGGTGGCATCCTGACCAGATGCCTGGACCACCTCATCTGGCTCCTCTCGATGTGGAGGAGCAGCGGCTTTACTTTGAGTCCCTCCCGGATGGCAGAGCTTCTCACCCTATCTCTAAGGGAGAGCCCCGCCACACGGTGGAGGAAACTCATTTCGGCCGCTTGTACCCGTGATCTTATCCTTTCGGTCATGACCCAAAGCTCATGACCATAGGTGAGGATGGGAACGTAGATCGACCGGTAAATTGAGAGCTTTGCCTTCCGGCTCAGCTCCTTCTTCACCACAACGGATCGGTACAACGTCCGCATTACTGAAGACGCCGCACCGATCCGCCTGTCGATCTCACGATCCACTCTTCCCTCACTCGTGAACAAGACTCCTAGGTACTTGAACTCCTCCACTTGGGGCAGGGTCTCCTCCCCAACCCGGAGATGGCACTCCACCCTTTTCCGGGCGAGAACCATGGACTCGGACTTGGAGGTGCTGATTCTCATTCCGGTCGCTTCACACTCGGCTGCGAACCGATCCAGCGAGAGCTGAAGATCCCGGTCAGATGAAGCCATCAGGACCACATCATCTGCAAAAAGCAGAGACCTAATCCTGCGGTTACCAAACCGGAACCCCTCAACGCCTTGACTGCGCCTAGAAATTTTGTCCATAAAAGTTATGAACAGAATCGGTGACAAAGGACAGCCTTGGCGGAGTCCAACCCTCACTGGAAATGTGTTCGACTTTCGTACGTTTTCAAATATAACTAAAACAATTCAAACTTACTGAAGCGTCCCATGTGTGATGTCTGTAGGAGTGTTTTTATGCATATTTATACGTGCTGTCGGAATGTAATCAAGTTAGTGTTGTTAGCGTGAGCTGATATGCCAACAAATCACTCCAAGCAACGTTTGTAAGTTTTCCAATATAACTAAAACAATTCGTACTGACTAAAGTGTCCCGTGAGTGTTGTCTTTAGGAGTGTTTTCATGCATATTTGTACTTGCTATCAGAATGTAATCAAGTTGGTGTCGTTAACATGAGCTAATATGCTAACAAATCACTCCAAGCAACGTTTGTAAGTTTTCCAATATTACTAAAACAATTCATACTAACTAAAGCGTCCCATGTGTGATGTGTGTAGGAGTGTTTTCATGCATATTTGTACATGCTATCGGAATGTATTCAAGTTAGAGTCGTCAGCATTAGCTAATATGCTAACAAATCACTCCAAGCAACGTTTGTAAGTTTTCCAATATAACTAAAACAATTCATACTAACTAAAGCATCCCATGTGTGATGTGTGTAGGAGTGTTTTCATGCATATTTGTACTTGCTATGGGAATGTAATCAAGTTGGGGTCGTTTCAATGAGCTAATATGCCAACAAATCACTCCAAGCAACGTTTAAGTTTTACAATATAACTAAAACAAGTCATACTCACTAAAGCGTCCCATGTGTGATGTCTGTAGGAGTGTGTTCATGCATATTTCTACATGTTATCAGAATGTAATCAAGTGAGTGTGGTCAGCATGAACTAATATGCTAACAAATCACTCCAAGCAACGTTTGTAAGTTTTCCAATATATCTAAAACAATTCGTACTGACTAAAGTGTTGTCTTTAGGAGTGTTTTCATGCATATTTGTACTTGCTATCAGAATGTATTCAAGTTGGTGTCGTTAGCATGAGCTAATATGCCAACAAATCACTCCAAGCAACGTTTATAAGTTTTACAATATAACTAAAACAATTCATACTAACTAAAGTGTCCCATGTGTGATGTGTGTAGTAGTGTTTTCATGCATATTTGTACATGCTATCAGAATGTAATCAAGTTAGTGTCGTCAGCATTAGCTAATATGCTAACTAATCACTCCAAGCAACGTTTGTAAGTTTTCCAATATAACTAAAACAATTCGTAATGACTAAAGTGTCCCGTGAGTGTTGTCTTTAGGAGTGTTTTCATGCATATTTGTACTTGCTATCAGAATGTATTCAAGTTGGTGTCGTTAGCATGAGCTAATATGCTAACAAATCACTCCAAGCAGCGTTTGTAAGTTTTCCAATATAACTAAAACAATTCATACTAACTAAATCGTCCCATGTGTGATTTCTGTAGGAGTGTTTTCATGCATATTTCTACATGCTATCAGAATGTAATCAAGTTAGTGTGGTCAGCATGAACTAATATGCTAACAAATCACTCCAAGCGACGTTTTTAAGTTTTCCAATATAACCAAAACAATTCATACTTACTAAACCGTCCCGTGTGTGATGTCTGCAGGAGTGTTTGACGGCACTTTAATGGAATTATTGTGCTTATTTAGAACATTATTTATCAGTCTGCAGCACCAAAGTTGTCTTCAACTCTCATCCTGCGTTCATCCGATAAAAACTGCTGTGCCATTGAATATATATATATATATATATAAATATATATATATATATATATATATATAATAAGGGCACGTTGGCACCGTTTCTTTATCTAGGTGCACGCCACCTTGACTAACATAATACCTCCTCTCTAAAGCGGATTATTATGATTACTGCACGGCAGCATTAAATCCGCCTGAAGAGAATATCTAATACACGATGTGAATAGTAAACATGGCACACTCAGAATAACTAAGACCCGACTTTAAGGATTTTCTGCAATACGTGTATGTATGTATGTATGTATGTATGTATGTATGTATGTACAAACCCCGTTTCCATGTGAGTTGGGAAATTGTGTTAGATGTAAATATAAATGGAATATAATGATTTGCAAATCCTTTTCAACCCATAGTTAAATGATTTGCAATGATTTACTCATTATTTTTACCTGCCGCCGTTTCCGGACGTGCAACTGTTTTGTGATTACTGTCATTATTTAAGCCTGCCCTCTCCAGTCAGTCAGTCCTGCTTCCTAATTTGTTTTCATATAACAAGTAACGACTTCTGTTTTCCTGCTCGCTACCTGCTATCTTCTACGTTAGGCCCTTTTGTTTTCTAGCTCCCATGCTAGCTCTTTTACGTTTGTCAAAGTCTGATTTATTTCTGAATAAATAATTTTTCCTACCTGCACGCTGTGTCCGAAGCCCTCACTGCATCCATGGGAGAACGAAATCCGCACTACGATGCGACCATGTCGTTACAGTAGGAGCAAGACTGACTGGAGAATGCAGGCTTAAATAATGACAGTAATCACAAAACAGGTGCACGTCCGGAAACGGCGTCAGGTGAAAATAATGAGTAACTATGGAAACCAACTGAGAGGTACACAAACAGGAACCAAAGGAGTCCAAAACCAACAGAAAACACAAAAGGACTCAAAAAACTAAATGATAATATGATCCGGGCAGCGGATCATAACACAACTGTCATTGCTCCGAAAATTTTAATGAAAAAAAAAAAACATCGACTTTGAAATAATTCTGGGGGAAATATTGCATGTTTTGTGTGTTCTGTAAAAAACATTTTTTTAATCACAAACATGGCATAAAACAACAAGAAACATGAAAAATACCAAATTCGAGATCTAAAGCAAATCTGGAGATTTAGGTTTGAAAGTAAAACAAAAATAAAAATGTATGACTTATCTTTAAGACTTCTATGAGTGGGACCTTTTTGGATCTTTGGCAAGTTTAGAGGGATTTTTTTTTTTAACTGTCGTCAAAATCAATGTTATGAATCATTGACATATGTAAGGCTCCGATTACTTCATATCAAATATTCCACTTTGACATATTTCGGGGGGAAATATTGCATGTTTTGTGTGTTTGCCATGATTTATTTTTTTATGACAAAAATGGCACAAAAATACAAGAAAAATGAAACATTTAATTTTTGTCAAACTCTAGTGACAAAACTACCATGCAGGCAACTGCCATTGCTAGAAAAATAATAGTGAATCAAAATCATTGTTGTGATGGACTATTGACTAAAAATTCCACTTTGAATTTTTTTGGGGGCAAATATTGCATGTTTTGTGTGTTCTATAAAAAAATTACTTTTCATATAACAAACATGGCAAAAAACAGCAAGAAACATGAACAATACCAATTTCTACATCTGAAGCTGATCTGTAAACTTAAGTTTAAAAGTAAACAATATAATGTATGACTTTTATGAGTGGGACCTTTTTGGGTCCCTGGGAATTTTATTTAGTCATTGAAATCAATATTATGAATGGGTGACCTATTTAAGTATCCAATTACATCAAATATTACACTTTGAAATATTTTGGGGGGAAATATTGCATATTGTGTGTGTTTTACGGAAAAAAAGAGTTTTCTTTGAGAGAATAAAATATCATGAAACAACAAGAAACATGAATTATTTTTTTTTGTCAAAGTCTAGTAACAAAAATGCCATGCTGGCAACTGTCATCACTCAAAAAAGAATAGTGAGTCAAAATCCATGGACCGAATATTTCACTTTGAAATATTTCTGGGGAAATATTGCATGTTTTGTGTGTTCTGTAAAAAAGGTTTTCTATGACAAAAATGGCATAAAACAACAAGAAACCTGAATTTTTAGATCTGAAGCTGATCTGGAGATTTAAGTTTGAAAGTAAAAAATATAATATATGACTTATCTTTAAGGCTTTTATGAGTGGGACCTTTTTGGGTCTCTGGGAATTTTGAAGGGATTTTTTTTTTTAATGGTGGAAACGTTTGATTAAAATCAATTTTATGAATGACTGATCGATTTAAGGCTCCAATTACCTCACATTAAATATTAAATGTTTAAATATTTCTCGGGGAAATATTGCATAAAATAGTTGTCAATTAGCCACATCTCCGAGGTAAAGCCATCATTTGGCATCTGTCAGGCACGTCTGTGATTGTGTGAAGTAAAGGAGTTTGTTATGGGCCACTGACAAAGTAAATTCTAATCATAAACTGGACCGAGCAAAATGAAGCACACTCACTGTCTTAGATGTGGTTTGTGGCGCACAAATTATCTTCTCATTTGCCGGGGATGGATCCCGCGGCAGAGCAGGTCTGCTCGAGATTGAGGCTCAGGCTGAGAAATTGAATCGGGGCCCGCTGCCTGCGCAACAACATCCTTCATCAGGAGGAACATTCCACCACTTTGGGCTCGTTTCAGAGAGTGCTCCCTTATGGGCGGACATGACGCTGCGCGGGGAAAGTTCATCAAAGATAATAAAGCCAACCTGCGAGTGTAATGACTACCTTTTCATCCTGACTCTGCATTCAAGATGGGAGCTCTGCATGGATGAGATGGAAACAATCATTCAGTCTTGCATCTCCAGGAGAACCTCAAGTGAAGGTTCCTAAAAAAACACCGTTTGGTACTAACCTCGCTTTTAAAGTCACGGTTCACTTCATTATTAGTTTAGTACGGGAACTAAGGTTGGCCCGATACCTAACCCATGTGGTTCCTGTGGATGGGACTACATTGCTGTAGTGGCTAAATAACATAGTAACAGACATAGTAATGTGTAAATAATGTCAATAACTCGATGGACCATCCCTGTCTGTGAAGTGAACACTGGTAAGGTTGTAAATACTGTATAGAGAAGGCTAACCCATGTGGTTCCTGTGGATGTGAACACATTACTATAGTGACTAAATAACATAGTGACTGAAACAGACACATTGGTGTGTAAATAATGTCAATAACTAGATGAACCATCTGTGTGTGAAGTGAATACTAAAAAGTTTGTAACTATTATATAGAGTTGGCTAACCCATGTGGTTCCTGTGGATGTGAACACATTAGTGTAGTGTCTAAATAATATAGTGACTGAAACAGACACATTGATGTGTAAATAATGTCAATAACTAGATGAACCATCTGTGGGTGTGAAGTGAACACTAATAAGTTTGTAACTATTATATAGAGTAGGCTAACCCATGTGGTTCCTGTGGATGTGAACACAATACTGTAGTGACTAAATAACATAATAACAGACATAGTAATGTGTAAATAATGTCAACAACTCGATGGACCATCTGTGGCTGTGAAGTGAACACAAGTAAGGTTGTAACTATTAAATATAGTAGGCTAACCCATGTGGTTCCTGTGGATGTGAACACATTACTGTAGTGACTAAATAACATAGTGGCTGAAACAGACACATTAATGTGTAAATAATGTAAATAACTAGATGAACCATCTGTGGGTGTGAAGTGAACTCTAATAAGTTTGTAACTATTATATACAGTAGGCTAACCCATGTGGTTCCTGTGGATGTGAACACATTACTGTAGTGTCTAAATAATATAGTGACTGAAACAGACACATTGATGTGTAAATAATGTCAATAACTATATGAACCATATGTGGCTGTGAAGTGAACACTAATAAGTCTGTAACTATTATATAGAGTAGGCTAACCCATGTGGTTCCTGTGTATGCGAAACCAATTATTGTAGTGACTAAATAATATAGTGACTGAAACAGACAAAGTCATGTGTGAAGAATGTCAATAACTAGATGGTTGTAAATACTGTTTAGAGTAGGCTAACCCATGTGGTTCCTGTGGATGTGAACACAATTACTGTCGTGACTAATTAACATAGTGACTGAAACAAAGTGATTCATTTGGATGAAAGTGGTATGTATTTATGTCAGGGTCTGTTGATTATTTTTCCATTCTTTAAACACTAAAACATCTTTAAATGTTGCTTTTGTTTTTGTATTTTTTGCAAAATTGGGCATGTTCAATCGTTGGAAAAACAAAGAGCTTCGGGGCATCCGGCACCCGATTTATTTTCAGTCGTGTTTATTAAGTTCAAATCGCATGCCTGTTATTGTGATCCAAGAAAAATGTAGTCCTTGAACAAAATGTTGAACCTACTAGACAACTCGTCTTTTAGTAGTAAGTAAACAAACAAAGACTCCTAATTAGTCTGCAGTAACATATTGTGTCATTTATACACCTATTATTTTCTACACATTATGAGGGACAAACTGTAAATGTTGATTATTATTGATTTTCTTTTGCGAAAGTTGGGGCAATGTTGATCCTTGACGGTCCTTTTCTTTTGAGTAGCCTCCCTTTTTCTTTTTTCTTAGTCTCCTCAGTCAAAACTTTTCTTTTCTTTGGTTGTTGTGGAGCGTTGGCCATGCTAGCAGTGATTGCACAGAGGTGTTCTTCTTGTTCTTATTTCCCTGGCGGCACATAGGAGTTCACGTAGACTTTCGTCTTTTTTAAGAAATGGGAAAAAGAGGTGTGTGACAGTACCTCAGTGTTATGCGGGTTCCATGGACCATCAAGGAAGGACATTGCTTTAGCAGGTTTGACTCTTGTTTAGATTTTCAAATAAAATCAGTGTTTTTCGCCGTCGTCGCTCCCACTGCTCGCTCCTCCGTCTCGCTCTTCAGCCGCCCCCGTCGTCGTCTGCGTCATGCTCTCTCTCGCTTTCGCTCCTCATCCACTGCTGCAGGCTCTCTGACTCCTTCTCTCCCGATCCCTCCTTCTTCTCCCCTTTTACACATCGTGAGGAGAAATGATTGTATCCAGTTGCGCGACCCATGCACCTGATCTCGCCGCTCGCTCGAATTCTCCGCCTCCTCTCCGCCATCTTGGGCGGGGCTCCAGCGTGCACTGCCTCTCTTTCGGAATGTTGGCTCCGCCTCCCCACAGGGTTTGATGTATGCCTTAAAGCTAGTCAGTTTGTAAACATTCAACAGGTCGGGATACAAAAGAATAAAAAAAAAATCACAAAACATTACACATACCATAAGCACAAACCATGGACAACAAAATAAAACAAACAACAAACAAAAAAAAGGAGTGAATAATTTAGTTGTTTGTTTAGTTTTCCAGCAGTGTTCCAGTGCAGTTTTAAATGTTGAATAGGTCTCACCGATTCTGAGTTAGAACTTCACCTTTATTCCAGTTGGGGTTGCATTTACCTAAATTGTCACGGCAGTGAGATGTTGAGAGACTGAATTTAGGTCCGGTTTCAGGATTCAGAGTACTCATAATGTCTCTTCCCAGTAGGAAGACTTTGTTTTTCAACCCGGCAAGTTCCATATTGGTTTTGTGGGGGGTTGCCAAACAGTACGTTGCCAAACAGTACAAACACACACTTTGTTGACACACCTTTGTCGTGGTCAACTTGGTTTTTTTCACATCCTATTTGTTCATCCGTGTCAGTTTTCTGCATGTACCTGCGTCTATGTTCCTTTCTTTAATCACCATCGGTTGTGGGGTTGTAGCGTTTTAACACATTTGTGTCACGCTCATTTCCCCAAGGGAGACGCGGGAGTTATTTTATTTTATTTTATTTCTACAAGTCACATTTTAGCAGCGAAATCATGCTCGGTTAGTATATTTTCGTATTAGCAATTTTAAAGCTTCCATTTCTCGGATGTGTCACCTCTTTTTTTACATACAAAATTAAATATATATGTATATAAAAATATATAATTAAATATATATATATACATATATATATATATATATATATATATATATATATATATATATATATATATATATATATATATATATATATATATATATATACAGGGTTTCCCACACATTCATTTATTTGTGGCGGCCGTAATTACAAAAATAAAAATAAAAATAAAAAATAAATAATAAAATATAAAAAAAAATAATAATAATTTTTATTTTTTTTTTATTTTTTTTAGGCTTTTGACTCGCTCGACCGCTCATAAAAGCAATGGGACTCTGTCTGTGAATGGAGCTTGTAGTTACATATTATATAAATATGTAAATATTATATAAATCTGTATATAAATATGTACATAAAGTGTTGTAATTATATTCCAACTCCGCGTTCTTCTTGGTCATCGCCGCCGCTGCCACCCCCCACCCACAGCCCCCCCCCCCCCCCCCCCCCCCCCCCTCGACCCCCGACCACACCACCACAAATAGATGCCTGACCTGTGGGAAACACTGATATATATGTATATATCCATCCATCCATCCATCCATTTCTACCGCTTATTCCCTTTCGGGGTCGCGGGGGGCGCTGGCGCCTATCTCAGCTACAATCGGGCGGAAGGGCGGGGGTACACCCTGGACAAGTCGCCACCTCATCGCAGGGCCAACACAGATAGACAGACAACATTCACACTCACATTCACACACTAGGGCCAATTTAGTGTTGCCAATCAACCTATCCCCAGGTGCATGTCTTTATATATATATATATATATATATATATATATATATATATATATATATATTTATTTATTTTTTTTTTTTTTACAAAACGATTGTAGCTGAGATAGGCACCAGCGCCCCCCGCGACCCCGAAAGGGAATAAGCGGTAGAAAATGGATGGATGGATGGTTCCAATGAAATATGTTTTTTGGAACGCTGAATGTATTCGCTGAGGTTCTATATTATATTTTTTAATGCTAGAGTCAGGGGTTCATAAAAGGTGGCCGTCAGCTAATTTTTAATAATTCGTGACACGTTTTAAAAATACTATGGAAACAAAAAAAAAAATTAAGTCGAATTAAAAAGCAAATAGTATAATTTTAACCAGAAAAAGTTGCAAAGTTGACTCTTTCTTTTCTTCAAAAGCTATCATTGCTCAAAAAAAAAAAGCTTATCGATCCAAATCAATGTTGTTATGAATCGTTGACCTATTGGGGGCTTAAATGACCTCACAATAACAATTACACTTTCAAATATTTTGGGTAAAATATCATGCATTTGCCATGTAAAAAAAAAAATCAAAGTTTTCCTTGAGAAAAAAGACATAAACAAATATTTCAAAAATAATAAAAGGTATAATTGAGTAATCGCGTTAGCGTATTAGCAGCCACCAGAGGAGCAGGCCTGGGCGAGCTGCTCCCACCTGGACAGGTGTCAGCATTTCCGTCCTTTGACAAGAACCTTCCGTGTCTTGTGTCACGTGACTCACCAGCAGCGCCGAGTGCCTGGAAAACAGCCGGCGACGCCCACGTGGACGCAAATAAACGCGGTTGGCGGTGGAATGGTTTCGCTCGCCGACGCTCCCGGGTGTTCTCCAACCTTTCAGCAGAGTGCAACTCTGCAAGATTACTGCAACTAATGAGACTCAACTCGTTACTAGAAGCGGCGTGAAGAGCTCTCCGGTGGTGAGCGGGGGCACATTAGCGCCCTGCGCTGGACACGTGCGGCAGAACCGTCCACAGCGTAGGCGCCGCTTTGGTTCTGGTTGCGGCACAAACTTCTTGGTCGGTGGTTCGAAGCTTCAAATAGAATATTTCAATGGAAAAAATGTTTTTGCAGCGTTTTTTTCCCCTGGTCCTGTTGGTCTACAACAGACAATTGATTAGGTACTGCCTAATCAACAACTTATTATTAGGGAACCGATGTCCCTTTTGGGACAGAGGACCCTATTGAATTTCTAGCGTTTTATTATTATTATTCCTTATTATTATACAGCTGCCTCTTTGAGCTATAATTTGACCCCCTTAACATGCACCTAATTTGACACACACATCGGGATTGGCAAAAATTGCGATCTAATAAAAAAAACCAAACCCCAAAACTCAAAATTGCGCTCTAACGCCCCCTAGGAAGAAAACGCAGACAAAACTGTCTCTAACTTCTACTAGGAATGTCGTAGAAACATGAAAGAAAAACCTCTATGTAGGTCTCAGTTAGACCTATATTTCATACACTGACATCCCCCAGCTAAAATCAACAGGAAGTTTGCAATTCCCCCTTCAATACAAAAGTTGGGTAAAAAAATGTCGCTTTTTTTCAAACATTATCTCCTCTGAGGCCGTTTGTTGTGTCAGCTTCAAATAAGCACAGTAGATGGATTGAACCCTTCTGATTAAAAGTCGATGAAAACGTTTTAATTACTGCTCCATTTTGGATTTTATGAGCCGGCGAAGAACCGCTGCGCTACTGCTGTCACAAGGTGGCGGTTTCCTGCTCAAACAAAACTGCCTCTAACTTCCTGTAGGACAGTCATACACACATGAAACAAAAACCTTAATGTAGGTCTCACTAAGACCTATATATCATACACTGACCACCCCTAGCTAAAATCAACAGGAAGTTTGCAATTCCCCCTTCAATACAAAAGTTGGGTCGAAAAATGTCGCTTTTTTTCAAACATTATCTCCTCTGAGAGCTTTGGTGTGTCAGCTTCAAATAAGCACAGTAGATAGATTGAACCCTTCTGATTAAAAGTTGATGAAAAAGTTTTAATTACTGCTCTCTTTTGGATTTTATGAGCCCGCAAAGAACCGCTGCGCTACTGTTGTCAGAAGGTGGCGGATTCCTGCTCAGACAAAACTGCCTCTAACTCCCTGTAGGACAGTCATACACACATGAAACAAAAACCTCAATGTAGGTCTCACTGAGACCTATATTTCATACACTGACATCCCCCAGCTAAAATCAACAGGAAGTTTGCAATTCCCCCTTCAATACAAAATGTGGGTAAAAAAATGTCGCTTTTTTTCAAACATTATCTCCTCTGAGGCCGTTTGTTGTGTCAGCTTCAAATAAGCACAGTAGATGGATTGAACCCTTTTGATTAAAAGTTGATGAAAAAGTTTTAATTGCTGCTTCGTTTTGGATTTTATGAGCCCGCAAAGAACTGCTGCGCTACTGCTGTCACAAGGTGGCGGCTTCCTGCTCAGACAAAACTGCCTCTAACTCCCTGTAGGACAGTCATACACACATGAAACAAAAACCTCAATGTAGGTCTCACTGAGACCTATATTTCATACAGTGACCAAATTAAACAAAGCGTGCATTAACAGATCAATAAAAATCGGTAGCGAGTTGAATGTAGATAAATGGAGCGGAGTAAAAGTAGCGTTTCTTTTCTATAAATATACTCAAGTAAAAGTAAAAGTAGGTTGCATTAAAACTACTCTTTGAAGTACAATTTATCCCAAAAGTTACTGAAGTAGATGTAACGGAGTAAATGTAGCTCGTTACTACCCACCTCTGTTAGGAACGAGTAGGTTTTTGATTGATTGATTGGTTGATTGAAACTTTTATTATTAGATTGCACAGTTCAGTACATCCATCCATTCATTTTCTACCGCTTATTCCCTTTTGGGGTCGCGGGGGGCTCTGGCGCCTATCTCAGCTACAATCGGGTGGAAGGCGGGGTACACCCTAGACAAGTCGCCACCTTATCGCAGGGCCAGTTCAGTACATATTCCGTACAATTGACCACTAAATGGTAACACCCCAATAAGTTTTTCAACTTGTTTAAGTCGGGGTCCACGTTAATCAATTCATAGTAAAGGTTAGCAGCGAGTTGGTTGGTAACGAGCGAAGACGAGGCGTGTTCCTCATTAGCACGCGCGTCCTCGACTTTAGCAGCCAGTCGCGCCAGTTGCTGCTTTAGGGATCGAAGTGTAATTTGTGGAAGCTGTCAATCATCTTTGCATGAATATTCAAGGGGGTGCACCATTGATTGATTTAAAAATAGGCGACGGGACAAACGAGCTGATTGTTGACACACGTTCACCAGCGACGTGACGATCAATCGTCCGTCAGGCGACGGGAGGGAGGAGTTTTATTTTGAAGGCCGGCTGCGGAACTGTCCTGGAAACCATTGTTTTCCGTCTTTATGGGATGTCAAAAATTAAAATTTTTTTATTGTTTACACAGAAACACTTTTTTCAAATGTAGCTGCTGGACGACTCAGTAAAACAAATTCAATTGATGCGTTTTGATGGCGATTTTTTTCTAGTTTTTTTTCTCTTTTGTATGAAAAAGTAGTTGGCGCCAACATCTCCGAGGGTTCCATTTAGGGTTCTCCACAAGACTGCTTCTTAAATGCCCATAAAAAGTGGTACATGTCTTCAGCATGTTTCAAAACGTAGAAGAGCGCCACAGGTGGGAGGAGCATAACATTGATGTGCAGTAAATGAGTGTCTCCATGGGGAAAGCCTCTTAGTGTACGCAAAAAATGCGTTCAAATAGGGCGGTCTGCACTAATCTTTCACGCCCACTAATAGTAGTAATACTCAGACTAATAGTTTGCTGTTTACCGCTTGTTATTTCGGTCTTAGTAGATCACGCAACATGCCCACTAATAGTACTAATACTAAGACTAATAGTTTGCTGTTTACCACTTGGTATTTCGGTCTTAGTAGATCTCGCAACATGCCCACGAATAGTACTTATACTAGGACTAGCAATTTTGCTATTTCGGTGTTAGTGGATCACGCAACACGGTCACTAATAATACTAATACTAGGACTAGCAATTTTTCTATTTCAGTCCTAGTAGATCAGGCAAAAGAACCACTAATAGTCCTAAGACTCAGACTAATAATTTGCTGTTTACTGCTTGCTATTTCAGTCTTAGTAGTTCATGCAGCACGCCAACTAATAGTACTAATACTAAGACTAATAGATTTGCTATTTCGGTCAGAGTAGATCATTCAACATGGCCCCTAATAGTACTAATACCAGGTCTAATAGTTTGCTGTTTACCACTTGCTATTCCGGTCTTAATAGATCACGCAACAACCCCACTAATAGTACTAATACTCAGACTAATAGTTTGCTGTTTAACGCTTGTTATTTCGGTCTTAGTAGATCACGCAACATGCCCACTAATAGTACTAATACTAAGACTAATAGTTTGCTGTTTACCACTTGGTATTTCGGTCTTAGTAGATCTCGCAACATGCCCACGAATAGTACTTATACTAGGACTAGCAATTTTGCTATTTCGGTGTTAGTGGATCACGCAACACGGTCACTAATAATACTAATACTAGGACTAGCAATTTTTCTATTTCAGTCTTAGTAGATCAGGCAAAAGAACCACTAATAGTCCTAAGACTCAGACTAATAATTTGCTGTTTACTGCTTGCTATTTCAGTCTTAGTAGTTCATGCAGCACGCCAACTAATAGTACTAATACTAAGACTAATAGATTTGCTATTTCGGTCAGAATAGATCATTCAACATGGCCCCTAATAGTACTAATACCAGGTCTAATAGTTTGCTGTTTACCACTTGCTATTCCGGTCTTAATAGATCACGCAACAACCCCACTAATAGTACTAATACTCAGACTAATAGTTTGCTGTTTAACGCTTGTTATTTCGGTCTTAGTAGATCACGCAACATGCCCACTAATAGTACTAATACTAAGACTAATAGTTTGCTGTTTACCACTTGGTATTTCGGTCTTAGTAGATCTCGCAACATGCCCACGAATAGTACTTATACTAGGACTAGCAATTTTGCTATTTCGGTGTTAGTGGATCACGCAACACGGTCACTAATAATACTAATACTAGGACTAGCAATTTTTCTATTTCAGTCTTAGTAGATCAGGCAAAAGAACCACTAATAGTCCTAAGACTCAGACTAATAATTTGCTGTTTACTGCTTGCTATTTCAGTCTTAGTAGTTCATGCAGCACGCCAACTAATAGTACTAATACTAAGACTAATAGATTTGCTATTTCGGTCAGAATAGATCATTCAACATGGCCCCTAATAGTACTAATACCAGGTCTAATAGTTTGCTGTTTACCACTTGCTATTCCGGTCTTAATAGATCACGCAACAACCCCACTAATAGTACTAATACTCAGACTAATAGTTTGCTGTTTAACGCTTGTTATTTCGGTCTTAGTAGATCACGCAACATGCCCACTAATAGTATTAAGACTAAGACTAGCAATTTTGCTATTTCGGTGTTAGTGGATCACGCAAAACGGCCACTAATAATACTAATACTAGGACCAATAGTTTGCTGTTTACCACTTGGTATTTCGGTCTTAGTAGATCACGCAACATGCCCACTAATAATATTAAGACTAGAACTAGCAATTTTGCTATTTTGACCTTACTAGATCACGCAACATGCCCACTAATAGCACTAATACTAGGACTAATAGTTTCCTGTTTACCACTTGGTATTTCGGTCTTAGTAGATCATGCAACATGCCCACTAATAATATTAAGACTAGGACTAGCAATTTTGCTATTTCGGTGTTAGTGGATCACGCAACACGGCCACTAATAATACTAATACTAGGACCAGCAATTTTTCTATTTCAGTCCTTAGTAGATCAGGCAACACGGCCACTAATAGTCCTAAGACTCAGACTAATAATTTGCTGTTTACCGCTTGCTATTTCAGTCTTAATAGATCATGCAGCACACCAACTAATAGTACTAATACTAGGACTAAAAGTTTTGCTAATCTGGTCTTAGTAGATCATGCAACGCGGCCACTAATAGTACTAATACGCGGACTATATATATATACCGTATTTCCTTGAATTACCGCAGGCATATAGTATGCGCCTGCCTTGAATTACTGCCGGATCAAACTCGTGATGTCACAAGTGACACTTTCCCCTGTCATCATTTTCAAAATGGAGGAGGCTGATTTCAATACTGGTAATATAAAATCGCATAAAGGAAGAAGATTAAGAGCTATTCTGTAGGATTTAAGGTCCAAGCCTACATAACACTCAAATTTTTACTGCATGCCTTTGGTAAGTGCCGGATTGAGAAGTGGTTTCAAAATAATTAGCGCATGCTTACTTTTTACCGCATGCCTCTGGTAAGTGCAGGAGTGAGAAGAGGTTTTAAATTAATTAGCGCCCCGGTGGCAATTCAAAGAAATATGTTATAAATATACACACACACACAGACCGAAAAGACTAAATGTTGTTTAGCAGCACTAAAAGCCTCAGGAATAAACCAAGTCCTCTTCCTGGAAGTTCCTTTTCATCCTTCAATGCAGCAGAAATAATATCAGGAGCCATTGTAAGGCAGGAAGAAGGAGGCTGGGTCTGGTAAGGGAACTTAATTAGGGTGGCTGGGGGCTTAATGTAACGTAACACCCTCTCTGTCAGGACGCATTAACCCGGAACACGGGGCGGACGTGGACCTTAGCTCGGGGAATAAAAGCTGACTGCCATGCGGGGGAGAGCCCGGGTAGGAACCCCTGCAGGACCGGGTTGGATGCATCATCCAGCATGTCTGCAGGAGATGACACACATTTATACATCTGGGGAGGGGGGCTTGGGTAGGTTCCAGCAGATGTCCGCTGTCCGAGCTCGCTGCTAACTGACATCTGACAGCCGCTTGTTTTTTTGTAGAGCATGCAGAATAAACATTTGAAGTCTCCGCAGGGTGGAAATACAAGTTGACTTCATGGGCTTATTATGTTTTATTGGATCCATTAAATAATATATGAATTGTATTTACAATACTCCTCAAAGTATTTATTTGTATATGTATGTATATGCCCCACTCTGACCTTATTATTAGGTCAGTCATACTGGAAATACGCAAACATTGTAAAGAGATGTGTTGTTTATCGTCAACCATCCTTACGTAAGACTAGAGCACATTTGTTTTTTCATTCATTCTAAATGGTAAATAAATAGCTAACAATGGAGTCAACAGATTCAGAATCAGAAGTAGAGTACAAAAAAATATTCAGTCAAAGGTCAAGGGAAAAAAAAACCCTCATAGCCACAGCACATATAAACAAGTTACATAGAATCCACAAAACTTGCAACAGAGGGAATGGAGTGGGAACTACACACGTTGGCCGCTGCTATATAAGCGCAGTCAGCCATCCATCCCCCTTAAGGTATTCAAACATTGAGAGCGTTGGATAGGGGGGTGGGGAAAAAAAAAACTCATGGCCAGAGCACACATAAACAAGTTACATAGAACCAACACAACTTGCAACAGAGGGAATGGAGTGGGAGCTACGGGGGCCGGCTACTGCTGTATAAGCGCTAGTCAGCCATTCTTTGCCCCTACGGGATTCTAGCGTTGAGAGCGTTGGATGGGGACGGGGGGAAATAATAAAACCGCATAGCCACAGCACACATAAACAAGTTACATATTACCAACAAAACTTGCAACAGAGGGAATGGAATGAGCTACGGAGGCCGGCTGCTGCCATATAAGCGCTAATCAGCCATCCATCGCCCCTAATGTATTCAAGCGTCGAGAGCGTTGGATGGGGGCGTGGGGGGGAAAAACCCTCATGGCCACAGCACACATAAACAAGTTACATAGAACCAACACAACTTGCAACAGAGGGAATGGAGTGGGAGCTACGGGGGCCGGCTACTGCTGTATAAGCGCTAGTCAGCCATTCTTTGCCCCTACGGGATTCTAGCGTTGAGAGCGTTGGATGGGGACGGGGGGAAATAATAAAACCGCATAGCCACAGCACACATAAACAAGTTACATATTACCAACAAAACTTGCAACAGAGGGAATGGAATGAGCTACGGAGGCCGGCTGCTGCTATATAAGCGCTAATCAGCCATCCATCGCCCCTAATGTATTCAAGCGTCGAGAGCGTTGGATGGGGGTGTGGGGGGGAAAAACCCTCATGGCCACAGCACACATAAACAAGTTACATAGAATCAACAAAACTTGCAACAGAGGGAATGGAGTGAGCAACGGAGCCCGGCTGCTGCTATATAAGCGCTAGTTAGCCATCCATCGCCCCTAAGATATTCAAGCGTCGAGAGCGTTGGACAGGGGTTAGGGGGAGCTCATAGCCACAGCACACATAAACAAGTTACATAGAATCAACAAAACTTGCAACAGAGGAAATGGATTGGGAACTACGTACGCCGGCCACTGCGATATAAGCGCCAGTCAGCCATCCATCGCCTCCAAGTTATTCAAGCGTCGAGCGCGTTGGAGGGGGTGGTGGGGGAAAAAACCTCATGGCCACAGCACACATAAACAAGTTACATAGAATCAACAAAACTTGCAACAGAGGGAATGGAGTGGGAGCTACGGAGGCCGGCTGGTGCTGTGGCGTATATTTATTCTGGATGCATGCGAGCATCCGCGGCCTCTGTGTGATTGCAACCGCCAGTCAGTCCAAAGTCAACAACAACAGGTGTGTGTCCATAACAGACAGGGAGGGAATTTGTTGTGCCTTCGCTCCTCGAACAAGCCCACTGATAGTACGAAAACTCGGACTGATAGTTTGCTGTTTACCGCTTGCTATTTCGGTCTTAGTAAATCACGCAACACGCCCACTAATGGTACTAATACTAGGACTAATAGTTTTGCTTTTTCTGTTTTTGTAGCTCACGTAACACGCCCACTAATAGTACTAATACTCGGACTAATAATTTGCTGTTTACCGCTTGCTATTTCGGTCTTAGAAGATCATGCAACATGCCCACTAATAGTACTAATACTAGGACTAATAGTTTTCTGTTTACCGCTTGCTATTTTGGTCTTAATAGATCATGCAACACCCCCACTAATAGTACGAATACTTGCACTATTAGTTTTGCTTCTTCTGTTTTTGTAGCTCACGTAACACGCCCACTAATAGTACTAATAATCAGACTATTAATTTGCTGTTTACCGCTTGCTATTTCGGTTTTAATAGCTCATGCAACACCCCCACTAATAGTACTAATACTAGGACTAATAGTTTTGCTATTTCAGTCTTAGTAGATCACGCAACACTTCCACTAATAGTACTAATACTAGCACTAATAGTTTTGCTATTTTGGTTTTAGTAGATCACGCAACACACCCACTAATAGTACTAATACTCAGACTAATAGTTTGCTGTTCACCGTTGGTTTTTTCAGTCTTAGGGGATCATGCAATACGCTCACTAATAGTACTAATGCTTGCACTGATAGTTTGCCGTTTACCGCTTGCTGTATCAGTCTTAGTAGATCACGCAACACGCCCACTAATAGTACTAATACTCGGACTAATTGTTTGCTGTTTACTGCTTCTTTTTTTGTCTTAGTAGATCACACAACACGCCCACTAATAGTACTAATACTCGGTTTAATAGTTTTGCTATTCCAGTCTTAGTAGATCATGCAACAGGCCCACTAAAAGTACTAATACTTGGACTGATAGTTTGCGGTTTACAGCTTGTTATTTCAGTCTTAGTCGATCACGCAACACGCCCACTAATAGTACTAATACTCGGTTTAATAGTTTTGCTATTCCAGACTTGGTAGATCATGCAACAGGCCCACTAATAGTACTAATACTTGGACTGATAGTTTGTGGTTTACCGCTTGTTATTTCAGTCTTAGTAGATCACAAAACACGCCCACTAATAGTACTAATACTCGGTTGAATAGTTTTGCTATTCCAGTCTTAGTAGATCATGCAACAGGCCCACTAATAGTACTAATAGTTGGACTGATAGTTTGCGGTTTACCGCTTGTTATTTCAGTCTTAGTAGATCACACAACACGCCCACTAATAGTACTAATACTCGGACTAATAGTTTGCTGTTTACTGCTTTTTTTTTTGTCTTAGTAGATCACACAACACGCCCACTAATAGTACTAATACTCGGTTTAATAGTTTTGCTATTCCAGTCTTAGTAGATCATGCAACAGGCCCACTAATAGTACTAATACTTGGACTGATAGTTTGCCGTTTACCGCTTGTTGTATCAGTCTTAGTAGATCACGCAACACACCCACTAATAGTACTAATACTAGGACTAATAGTTTTGCTATTTCAGTCTTAGTAGATCACGCAACACTTCCACTAATAGTACTAATACTAGCACTAATAGTTTTGCTATTTTGGTTTTAGTAGATCACGCAACACACCCACTAATAGTACTAATACTCAGACTAATAGTTTGCTGTTCACCGTTGGTTTTTTCAGTCTTAGGGGATCATGCAATACGCTCACTAATAGTACTAATGCTTGGACTGATAGTTTGCCGTTTACCGCTTGTTGTATCAGTCTTAGTAGATCACGCAACACACCCACTAATAGTACTAATACTCGGACTAATTGTTTGCTGTTTACTGCTTCTTTTTTTGTCTTAGTAGATCACACAACACGCCCACGAATAGTACTAATACTCGGTTTAATAGTTTTGCTCTTCCAGTCTTAGTAGATCATGCAACAGGCCCACTAATAGTACTAATACTTGGACTGATAGTTTGCGGTTTACCGCTTGTTATTTCAGTCTTAGTAGATCACAAAACACGCCCACTAATAGTACTAATACTCGGTTTAATAGTTTTGCTATTCCAGTCTTAGTAGATCATGCAACAGGCCCACTAATAGTACTAATACTTGGACTGATAGTTTGTGGTTTACCGCTTGTTATTTCAGTCTTAGTAGATCACAAAACACGCCCACTAATAGTACTAATACTCGGTTGAATAGTTTTGCTATTCCAGTCTTAGTAGATCATGCAACAGGCCCACTTATAGTACTAATACTTGGACTGATAGTTTGCGGTTTACCGCTTGTTATTTCAGTCTTAGTAGATCACACAACACGCCCACTAATAGTACTAATACTCGGACTAATAGTTTGCTGTTTACTGCTTTTTTTTTGTCTTAGTAGATCACACAACACGCCCACTAATAGTACTAATACTCGGTTTAATAGTTTTGCTATTCCAGTCTTAGTAGATCATGCAACAGGCCCACTAATAGTACTAATACTTGGACTGATAGTTTGCCGTTTACCGCTTGTTGTATCAGTCTTAGTAGATCACGCAACACACCCACTAATAGTACTAATACTCGGGCTAATAGTTTTGCTATTTCAGTCTTAGTAGATCACGCAACACACCCACTAATAGTACTAATACTCGGGCTAATAGTTTTGCTATTTCAGTCTTAGTAGATCACGCAACACTGCCACTAATAGCACTAATACTAGCACTAATAGTTTTGCTATTTTGGTTTTAGTAGATCACGCAACACACCCACTAATAGTACTAATACTCAGACTAATAGTTTGCTGTTCACCGTTGGGTTTTTTCAGTCTTAGGGGATCATGCAATACGCTCACTAATAGTACTAATGCTTGGACTGATAGTTTGCCGTTTACCGCTTGTTGTATCAGTCTTAGTAGATCACGCAGCACACCCACTAATAGTACTAATACTCGGACTAATAGTTTGCTGTTTGTTGCTTTTTTTTTTGTCTTAGTAGATCACACAACACGCCCACTAATAGTACTAATACTCGGTTGAATAGTTTTGCTATTCCAGTCTTAGTAGATCATGCAACAGGCCCACTAAAAGTACTAATACTTGGACTGATAGTTTGCGGTTTACCGCTTGTTATTTCAGTCTTAGTAGATCACGCAACACGCCCACTAATAGTACTAATACTAGGACTAATAGCAGCTGCCAGTCAGTCCAAAGTCAACAACAACAGGTGTGTGTCCATGAAGGGAACTTGTGGAGTCTTCAGTAGAGTTAGGGAAACAATCCAATTAATAGTGTTTTGTATGCCAGTGCTTTTCAATCTTAATTGTCTATGACTGGTCCTCAAATTCATCCTGCAGGGCAGACAGTACGATGCTATCTATCACAAGTTTTTGTTGTTGTTTTTGTTTTAGTATTTCTTCAGATGGAGGGTCCTCTCTTTATACACTATAACAAAATCCAGAGTGTGCCAACAACGCTGCATTTACATGTCCGCAGCTGAAAATGAACCAAACATGAGTGATATTGTTATTATAAGCGCTGACGCAGACGGACTATTATTGATAGCAGTGAGCTAACGCTGGCTTACGCTGCTATTGTTGACAAACTATAGCACAGGGGTCAGCAACGCGGTGCCCGCGGGCACCAGGTCGCCCGTAAGAACCAGATGAGTCGCCCGCTGGCCTGTTCTAAAAATAGCTCAAATAGCAGCACTTACCAGTGAGCTGCCTCTATTTTTTAAATTGTATTTATTTACTAGCAAGCTGGTCTCACTTTGCTCAACATTTTTAATTCTAAGAGAGACAAATCTCAAATAGAATTTGAAAATCCAAGAAAATATTTTAAAGACTTGGTCTACACTTGTTTAAATAAACTATTATTTTTTTTTTTAATTTGCTTCTTATAACTTTCAGAAAGACAATTTTAGAGAAAAAATCCAACCTGAAAAATGGTTTTACGATTTTTAAACACATATACCTTTTTGCCTTTTAAATTCTTTCCTCTTCTTTCCTGACAATTTAACACAATCTTCAAGTAAATTTACTTTTTATTGTAAAGAATAATACATTAATTTTAATCTAATTCTCCATTTTAGCTTCTGTTTTTTCGACGAAGAATATTTGTGAAATATTTCTTCAAACTTATTGTGATTAAAATTCCCCAAAAATTATTCGGGCAAATTTACAAAATCTGTAGAATCCAATTTAGTCTTTTGAATTTCTTTTAAAATTTTTGGTCTAGAAAATCTAGAAGAAATAATGATTTGTCTTTGTTAGAAATATAGCTTGGTCCAATTTGTTATATATTCTAACAAAGTGCAGATTGGATTTTAACCTATTTAAAACATGTCATCACAATTCTAAAATTAATCTTAATCAGGAATAATTACTTCCATAAATTCTTTTTCAAAAAAATTTCCAAAACATTCGATTTAGCTAATTTTTCTCTTCTTTTTTTTGTAGACTTTTAAATTTTAAAGAGTCGAAATTGAACATAAACTATGTTTCAAAATTGTATTTTATTTTTTTTTCTTGTGTTCTCCTCTTTTAAACCGTTCAATTAAATGTTTTTGTTCATCATTTATTCTCTACAAAAAAAACTTTCTTAAAAGGAGGAAAAATGTACGACGGAATGACAGACAGAAATACCCATTTTTTCAAAATATATATAGATTTATTTATCAAAGGTAAATTGAGCAAATTGGCTATTTTGTTATATATTCTAACAAAGTGCAGATTGGATTTTAACCTATTTAAAATATGTCATCAAAATTCTAAAATTAATCTTAATCTGGAAAATTACTTATTATGTCCCGTTAATTTTTTTTTTAAATGTTTTCAAAAAGTTTCAAATGAGCTAGTTTTTCTCTTCTTTTTTTCCGTTGAATTTTGAATTTTAAAGAGTCAAAATTGAAGATAAACTATGTTTCAAGATTAAATTTTAATTTTTTGTGTGTTTTCTCCTCTTTTGAACTGCGTTTTTTTTATCATTCTATACAAAAAACCTTCCGTAAAAGGAATGACAGACAGAAATACCCTTTTTTTAAAAAATATATTTATCTCTTTCTATATATATTTATTGTGAGAAATCAATAAGATGATCATTGTTTCCACAAAGATAAATATCATTAATTATCAATAATAACATAGAGTTAAAGGTAAATTGAGCAAATTGGCTATTTCTGCCAATCTATTTAATTGTGTATCATTTTAGAGCATATTGTTGTTGAAAGACTTTATTACCATTATTATTGGTGAAGGTAAAATGTGATTGCCTACTCTTTGTGAGGGCGTTCATGACGCTGACCTGATTAAAGGAGGAACAATGGCGCTGCAATTAGAGCATAATTGACACTCCAGTCGAGGACGCCGACTTTATTTCCTGCACTTTTAGGTTGTTTTTTGTAAAAAGGTTTGTTTTGAAACCTAAAAATATGCACGCCGCCTTCACTCGCTCCTGCTAACAAGATGTAAAAATATCATCCCTGATTCTCACTTGACCTTTGCTGCAACACCTCAGCAGATGTCCACTCGCTCTTGCAAATAAAAACATCATTTCACAACCTTTGACGCAGCTGCCGCAAGAAACAACAAAAATTGGTGGCGCTTCTCGCTTCTCTGTACTGGCTGTTCATTTTTAAAACAGCTCCTGGCTTATAGACAATCTTTGACTAGCATATAGACAATTTTTGATTATCTTCTTTGCAGTGGCTCCTTTAAAAACAGCTCCTGGCTTGTAGACAATCTTTGACTAGCATATAGACAATCTTTGATAATGTTTTTTGCAGTAGCTCCATTAAAAAACACTCCTGGCTTATAGACAATCTTTGACTAGCATATAGACAATCTTTGATGATCTTTCTTGCAGTGGCTCCTTTAAAAACAGCTCCTGGCTTGTAGACAATCTTTGACTAGCATATAGACAATCTTTGATGATGTTTTTTGCAGTGGCTCCTCTAAAAACCGTTCCTGGCTTATAGACAATCTTTGACTAGCATATAGACAATCTTTGATGATCTTTCTTACAGTGGCTCCTTTAAAAACAGCTCCTGGCTTGTAGACAATCTTTGACTAGCATATAGACAATCTTTGATGATGTTTTTTGCAGTGGCTCCTCTAAAAAACGTTCCTGGCTTATAGACAATCTTTGACTGGCATATAGACAATCTTTGATGATCTTTCTTGCAGTGGCTCCTTTAAAAACCGCTCCTGGCTTATAGACTATCTTTGATGATGTTTTTTGCAGTAGCTCATTTAAAAAACAGCTCCTGGCTTATAGACAATCTTTAAAGATCTTTCTTGCAGAAGTTCCTTTAAAAACAGCTCCTGGCTTATAGACAATCTTTGACTAGCACATGGACAATCTTTGATGATATTTCTAACAGAAGCTCTTTTAAAAACAGATCCTGGCTTATAGACAATCTTTGACTAACATACCGACAATCTTTAACCATCTTTCTTGCAGTAGCTCCTTTAAAAACAGATCCTGGCTTATAGACAATCTTTGACTAGCATACCGACAATCTTTAACCATCTTTCTTGCAGTAGCTCCTTAAAAAACAGCTCCTGGCTTATATACAATCTTTGTCTAGCATATAGACAATCTTTAACCATCTTTCTTGCAGTAGCTCCTTAAAAAACAGCTCCTGGCTTATAGAGGATCTTTGACCATCTTTTTTGCAGTAGCTCTTTTAAAAACAGCTCCTGGCTTATAAACAATATTTGACAGGCATATAGACAATCTTTGATGATCTTTCTTGCAGTGGCTCTTTTAAAAACAGCTCCTGGCTTATAGACAATCTTTGACTAGCATATAGACAATCTTTGGTGATCTTTCTTGCAGTGGCTCCTTTAAAAACAGCTCCTGGCTTATAGACAATCTTTGACTAGCATATAGACAATCTTTGGTGATCTTTCTTGCAGTGGCTCCTTTAAAAAACGCTCCTGGCTTATAGACAATCTTTGACTAGCTTATAAACAATCTTTGATGATCTTTCTTGCAGAAGCTCCTTTAAAAAACAGCTCCTGGCTTATAAACAATATTTGACAAGCATATAGACAATCTTTGATGATCTTTCTTGCAGTAGCTCCTTAGAAAACAGTTCCTGGTTTATAGACGATCTTTGACCATCTTTCTTGCAGTATCTCTTTTAAAAACAGCTCCTGGCTTATAGACAATCTTTGACTAGCATTTTTGCAGTTGCTCCTTAAAAAACAGCCCATGGCTTATAGAGGATCTTTGAGTCTTTGACTATATTTCTTGCAGTAGCTCCTTAAAGAGAAGTCATGGCTTATAGACAATCTTTGACTACCATTTTTTGCAGTACGTAGCTCCTTTGAAAACAGATCCTGGCTTAAAGACAATCTTTGACTAGCAATTTTGCAGTTGCTCCTTAAAAAACAGCTCATGGCTTATAGAGGATCTTTGAGTCTTTGACTATATTTCTTGCAGTAGCTCCTTAAAGAACAGTCATGGCTTATAGACAATCTTTGACTAGCATTTTTTGCAGTACGTAGCTCATTTGAAAACAGATCCTGGCTTATAGACAATCTTTGACTAGCATGCCGACAATATTTAACCATCTTTCTTGCAGTAGCTCCTTAGAAAACAGCTCCTGGTTTACAGAGGATATTTGACAATCTTTCTTGCAGTATCTCTTTTAAAAACAGCTCCTGGCTCATAGACAATCTTTGACTAGCATACCGACAGTCTTTAACCATCTTTCTTGCAGTTTGAGTTTGAGTTTGAGTTTGAGTTTATTTCGAACATGCAAGCATACAACATGATACATCACAATTTCCAGTTTCTCTTTTCAACATGTTCGAAAAGGAGGAGGAAGAAGCAGAGCTTATTTAAACCTACCCCTTTTCTTTACATAACAGTTGCTAAAACTTTTGTTCACTTCCTGTTCTCAATGTATTCACAATGTATACCCCATAAGTAATAAGTAATCACAATACAAATAAATAAATAAATAAATAATTGCTTAAATTTTAATCCATACGATGAGACAAAACAGATTATTTTGAGAATGAATGAGTGAGTAAAATCAGAATGTTTATCATGGTTCTTCATTTTTGTACTTTGTTAACACTTCCAGTTTGAAGAGTTTCTTGAAGTGGATCATATTAGTACATTGTTTGATTGCTTTGCTTAATCCATTCCATCATTTAATTCCACATACTGATATACTGAAGGTCTTAAGTGTTGTACGTGCATACAAATGTTTTAAATTACATTTTTCTCTAAGATTATACTTCTCTTCTTTTGTTGAGAAGAATTGTTGTACATTCTTGGGAAGCAGGTTATAGTTTGCTTTGTGTATAATCTTAGCTGTTTGCAATTCCACTATGTCGTGGAATTTCAGTATCTTTGATTCAATAAATAAAGGGTTTGTATGTTCTCTATATCCAACATTATGTATTATTCTAACTGATCTTTTTTGTAATACTGTTAGTGAATGAAGCGTACTTTGTAATTATTTCCCCATATTTCTACACAGTAACTCAGATATGGTAACACTATTGAGCAGTAGAGAATATAAAGTGATTTTTGGTCTAGAACATATTTGGCTTTATTCATTATTGATGTATTTCTTGCAACTTTATGTTGGATATTTTTTTACATGAGATTTCCAGTTCAATTTATCATCAATCATTATACCTAGAAATTTGGTTTCATTTACTCTTTCAATTTCTATTCCGTCTATTTGTATTTGTGTTTGACTTTCTTTGCTACTGTTACCAAATAGCATTATTTTAGTTTTACTGAGATTCAATGATAGTCTGTTTTTGTCAAACCATTTTTTTAATTTGTTCATTTCTTCTGTTATTATTTGTATTATCCACTGTGTGTTCTCTCCTGAACAAAAGGCTGTTGTATCATATAATACTAACTTTAAATCTCTTGTAACTTTACAAATGTCATTTATATAGAGATTGAATAATTTAGGTCCTAGTATTGATCCCTGAGGTACACCACAGGAAATATTTAGCGTTGTAGAAGTGTGTTCGCCTAGCTTCACGTATTGTTTCCTGTTCGTTAGATAACTTCTTATCCAATTTAAGACTAACCCTCTGATGCCATGTCGTTCCAGTTTTTTTATTAAAATATTGTGATTAATTGTGTCAAATGCTTTAGTTAGATCCATGAAACTCTCTAATCTGTTATTGAACAGTTTTTCAATGATTTTAGAAAATTGTGGAAGTAAAGAAACAGGTCTATAATTTGTAAATAGATGTTTATCACCAGTCTTATAAATTGGTGCAACTTTAGCTATTTTCATTTTGTTTGGAAATGTACCTGTTTGAAATGATAGGTTACTAATATACATTCATGGTCCTGAGATCTCATCAATCACCTTTTTTTATCGTATCCATATCAATTCCATTACAATCAGTTGAAGTCTTTGATTTACATTTTTTCACAATTTTAACTATTTCCTCCTGTGTCACATTACTGAGGAACATGGAGTTGGGATTTCGCTCTATGGTATCATAATAGTCCTCAATTGAAACTGGGTCTGGAATCCTTTCTTCCAATTTTGGTCCAATATTTACAAAGTAGTTATCAAAGCTTTCAGCTACTTCCTTTATGTTGTCATTATGTTTATTTCTGTCTAAGAAGTAATGGGGGTAATCCCTCTTAGTGCCATTTTTAATAATGCTATTGAGAATGCCCCATGTTGCTCTCATATTATTTTTGTTCCTGTCCAATAATTCACTGTAATATTCTTTTCTACATGATCGTAGTATGTTTGTCAACTTGTTTTTATACTTTTTGTACTTAACTTCTGCCTCTGTAGTTCTTTGTACTATAGCGTATTCTTCTTCTTACAAGCATTTTTTAATCCTTTTGTCATCCATGGTTGATTATTCTTTCTCTGTTTACTACTGAGTTGTCTCCATGGACAATGTTTGTCATAAAGTATTATGAACTTGTTTAAGAAATATTCGTATGCTTCATCAACCTCTTCTTCTTTGTACACATTGTCCCAATCTTGCTTTTGTAGCTCCATTTTGAAAGCAATCATCCTCTTCTGGATGTCCGCTAACTTTTTGCAACTCAACGCCAAAAAAACGGAAATGCTGATTATCGGTCCTGCTAGACACCGAACTCTATTTAATAATACAACTCTAACATTTGACAACCAAACAATTAAACAAGGCGACACGGTAAAGAATCTGGGTATTATCTTCGACCCAACTCTCTCCTTTGAGGCACACATTAAAAGCGTTACTAAAACGGCCTTCTTTCATCTCCGTAACATCGCTAAAATTCGCTCCATTCTGTCCACTAAAGACGCTGAGATCATTATCCATGCGTTTGTTACGTCTCGCCTCGACTACTGTAACGTATTATTTTCGGGTCTCCCCATGTCTAGCATTAAAAGATTACAGTTGGTACAAAATGCGGCTGCTAGACTTTTGACAAGAACAAGAAAGTTTGTTCACATTACGCCTGTACTGGCTCACCTGCACTGGCTTCCTGTGCACTTAAGATGTGACTTTAAGGTTTTACTACTTACGTATAAAATACTACACGGTCTAGCTCCATCTTATCTTGCCGATTGTATTGTACCATATGTCCCGGCAAGAAATCTGCGTTCAAAGGACTCCGGCTTATTAGTGATTCCCAAAGCCCAAAAAAAGTCTGCGGGCTATAGAGCATTTTCCGTTCGGGCTCCAGTACTCTGGAATACCCTCCCGGTAACAGTTCGCGATGCCACCTCAGTAGAAGCATTTAAGTCTCACCTTAAAACTCATTTGTATACTCTAGCCTTTAAATAGACCTCCTTTTTAGACCAGTTGATCTGCCGTTTCTTTTCTTTTTCTTCTATGTCCCACTCTCCCGTGTGGAGGGGGTCCGGTCCGATCCGGTGGCCATGTACTGCTCGCCTGTGTATCGGCTGGGGACATCTCTGCGCTGCTGGTCCGCCTACGCTTGGGATGGTTTCCTGCTGGCTCCGCTGTGAACGGGACTCTCGCTGCTGTGTCTTGGATCCTCTTTGGACTGGACTCTCGCGACTGTGTTGTATCCATTGTGGATTGAACTTTCACAGTATCCTGTTAGATCCGCTCGACATCCATTGCTTTCCTCCTCTCTAAGGTTCTCATAGTCATCATTGTCACCGACGTCCCACTGGGTGTGAGTTTTCCTTGCCCTTATGTGGGCCTACCGAGGATGTCGTGGTGGTTTGTGCAGCCCTTTGAGACACTAGTGATTTAGGGCTATATAAGTAAACATTGATTGATTGATTGATTCTCTGTGCACAGTCTTTGAAATGTCCTTTTGTCTTCCGTGTTCTTTTTGCAGTTTCCATCATATATTGTAAAAACTGGCAGATGATCACTAACGTCGGTTATAAGTAGACCACTTGTAGTGTTATTATCAAAATCATTAGTAAAAATATTATCAATAAGCGTGGCACAGTGTCCTGTGATTCTGCTTGGCTTTGTGATTTTAGGATATAAACTGATGCTGTACATTGTATCAAACTTTTGCTTGTTAGGGTTCAATAAGTCAATATTAAAGTCACCGCATAAGAAAATTATTTTTTTTACCATTGTCCATGAAAGTTGCCTTGATCCATTCTTCAAATGTTTCTATACTTGACTTAGGTGATCGGTATATACAACTAATTACTATGTTTTTGCTATTTTCCTGACATATTTCAATGGTAATACATTGCAGCAGCTCCTTAAAGAACAGCTCATGGTTTATAGAGGATTTTTGACCATATTTCTTGTAGCAGCTCCTTAAAGAACAGCCGCTGGCTTATAGACAATCTTTGACTAGCATTTTTGCAGTTGCTCCTTAAAAAAACAGCTCATGGCTTATAGAGGATCTTTGAGTCTTTGACTATATTCATTGCAGTAGCTCCTTAAAGAACAGTCATGGCTTATAGACAATCTTTGACTACCATTTTTTGCAGTACGTAGCTCCTTTGAAAACAGATCCTGGCTTATAGACAATCTTTAACTAGCATTGTTGCAGTTGCTCCTTAAAAAACAGCCCATGGCTTATAGAGGATCTTTGAGTCTTTGACTATATTTCTTGCAGTAGCTCCTTAAAGAACAGTCATGGCTTATAGACAATCTTTGACTAGCATTTTTAGCATAACGTAGCTCCTTTGAAAACAGATCCTGGCTTATAGACAATCTTTGACTAGCAATTTTGCAGTTGCTCCTTAAAAAACAGCTCATGGCTTATAGAGGATCTTTGAGTCTTTGACTATATTTCTTGCAGTAGCCCCTTAAAGAACAGTCATGGCTTATAGACAATCTTTGACTAGCATTTTTTGCATAACGTAGCTCCTTTGAAAACAGATCCTGGCTTATAGACAATCTTTAACCATCTTTCTTGCAGTAGCTCCTTAGAAAACAGCTCCTGGTTTATAGAGGATCTTTGACAATATTTCTTGCAGTATCTCTTTTAAAAACAGCTCCTGGCTTATAGACAACCTTTGACTAACATTTTTTTGCAGTGGCTCCTTTGAAAACAGCTCCTGGCTTATAGACAATCTTTGACTAGCATACCGACAATCTTTAACCATCTTTCTTGCAGTAGCTCCTTAAAGAACAGCTCATGGTTTATAGAGGATCTTTGACCATATTTCTTGTAGCAGCTCCTTAAAGAACAGCTGCTGGCTTATAGACAATCTTTGACTAGCATTTTTGCAATTGCTTCTTAAAAAACAGCTCATGGCTTATAGAGGATCTTTGAGTCTTTGACTATATTCATTGCAGCAGCTTTTTAAAGAACAGTCATGGCTTATAGACAATCTTTGACTACCATTTTTTGCAGTACGTAGCTCATTTGAAAACAGATCCTGGCTTATAGACAATCTTTAACCATCTTTCTTGCAGTAGCTCCTTAGAAAACAGCTCCTGGTTTACAGAGGATATTTGACAATCTTTCTTGCAGTATCTCTTTCAAAAACAGCCCCTTAAAGGACAGTCATGGCTTATAGACAATCTTTGACTACCATTTTTTGTAGTACGTAGCTCCTTTGAAAACAGCTCCTGGCTTATAGACAATCTTTGACAAGCATTTTTGCAGTTGCTCCTTTAAAAACAGCCCATGGCTTATAGAGGATCTTTGACCATATTTCTTGCAGCAGCTCCTTAAAGAACAGCTCATGGTTTATAGAGGATCTTTGACCATATTTCTTGTAGCAGCTCCTTAAAGAACAGCCGCTGGCTTATAGACAATCTTTGACTAGCATTTTTGCAGTTGCTCCTTAAAAAACAGCCCATGGATTATAGAGGATCTTTGAGTCTTTGATTATATTTCTTGCAGTAGCTCCTTAAAGAACAGTCATGGCTTATAGACAATCTTTGACTACCATTTTTTGTAGTACGTAGCTCCTTTGAAAACAGATCCTGGCTTATAGACAATCTTTGACTAGCATTTTTGCAGTTGCTCCTTAAAAAAGAGCCCATGGCTTATAGAGGATCTTTGAGTCTTTGACTATATTTCTTGCAGTAGCTCCTTAAAGAACAGTCATGGTTTATAGACAATCTTTGACTAGCATTTTTTGCATAACGTAGCTCCTTTGAAAACAGATCCTGGCTTATAGACCATCTTTTACCATCTTTCTTGCAGTAGCTCCTTAGAAAACAGCTCCTGGTTTATAGAGGATCTTTGACAATATTTCTTGCAGTATCTCTTTTAAAAACAGCTCCTGGCTTATAGACAACCTTTGACTAGCATTTTTTTGCAGTGGCTCCTTTGAAAACAGCTCCTGGCTTATAGACAATCTTTGACTAGCATACCGACAATCTTTAACCATCTTTCTTGCAGTAGCTCCTTAAAGAACAGCTCATGCTTTATAGAGGATCTTTGACCATATTTCTTGTAGCAGCTCCTTAAAGAACAGTCATGGCTTATGGACAATCTTTGACTACCATTTTTTGTAGTACGTAGCTCCTTTGAAAACAGCTCCTGGCTTATAGACAATCTTTGACAAGCATTTTTGCAGTTGCTCCTTTAAAAACAGCCCATGGCTTATAGAGGATCTTTGATATTTCTTGCAGTAGCTCCTTAAAAAACAGTCATGGCTTATAGACAATCTTTGACTACCATTTTTTGTAGTACGTAGCTCCTTTGAAAACAGATCCTGGCTTATAGACAATCTTTGACTAGCATACCGACAATCTTTAACCATCTTTCTTGCAGTAGCTCCTTAGAGAACAGCTCCTGGTTTACAGAGGATATTTGACAATCTTTCTTGCAGTATCTCTTTTAAAAACAGCTCCTGGCTTATTGACAATCTTTGACTAGCATACCGACAATCTTTTACCATCTTTCATGCAGTAGCTCCTTAAAGTATAGCTCATGCTTTATAGAGGATCTTTGACCATATTTCTTGCAGCAGCTCCTTAAAGAACAGCTCATGGTTTATAGAGGATCTTTGACCATATTTCTTGTAGCAGATCCTTAAAGAACAGCCGCTGGCTTATAGACATTCTTTGAATAGCATTTTTGCAGTTGCTCCTTAAAAAAGAGCCCATGGATTATAGAGGATCTTTGAGTCTTTGATTATATTTCTTGCAGTAGCTCCTTAAAGAACAGTCATGGCTTATAGACAATCTTTGACTACCATTTTTTGCAGTACGTAGCTACTTTGAAAACAGATCCTGGCTTATAGACAATCTTTGACAAGCATTTTTGCAGTTGCTCCTTAAAAAACAGCCCATGGCTTATAGAGGATCTTTGAGTCTTTCACTATATTTCTTGCAGTAGCTCCTTAAAGAACAGTCATGGCTTAGAGACAATCTTTGACTAGCATTTTTTGCATAACGTAGCTCCTTTGAAAACAGATCCTGGCTTATAGACAATCTTTAACCATCTTTCTTGCAGTAGCTCCTTAGAAAACAGCTCCTGGTTTACAGAGGATATTTGACAATCTTTCTTGCAGTATCTCTTTCAAAAACAGCCCCTTAAAGGACAGTCATGGCTTATAGACAATCTTTGACTACCATTTTTTGTAGTACTTAGCTCCTTTGAAAACAGCTCCTGGCTTATAGACAATCTTTGACAAGCATTTTTGCAGTTGCTCCTTTAAAAACAGCCCATGGCTTATAGAGGATCTTTGATATTTCTTGCAGTAGCTCCTTAAAAAACAGTCATGGCTTATAGACAATCTTTGACTAGCATTTTTTGCAGTACGTAGCTCCTTTGAAAACAGATCCTGGCTTATAGACAATCTTTGACTAGCATACCGACAATCTTTAACCATCTTTCTTGCAGTAGCTCCTTAGAAAACAGCTCCTGGTTTACAGAGGATATTTGACAATCTTTCTTGCAGTATCTCTTTTAAAAACAGCTCCTGGCTTATAGACAATCTTTGACTAGCATACTGACAATCTTTAACCATCTTTCATGCAGTAGCTCTTTAAAGTATAGCTCATGCTTTATAGAGGATCTTTGACCATATTTCTTGCAGCAGCTCCTTAAAGAACAGCTCATGGTTTATAGAGGATCTTTGACCATATTTCTTGTAGCAGCTCCTTAAAGAACAGCCGCTGGCTTATAGACAATCTTTGACTAGCATTTTTGCAGTTGCTCCTTAAAAAACAGCCCATGGCTTATAGAGGATCTTTGAGTCTTTGACTATATTTCTTGCAGTAGCTCCTTAAAGAACAGTCATGGCTTACAGACAATCTTTGACTACCATTTTTTGTAGTACGTAGCTCCTTTGAAAACAGATCCTGGCTTAGAGACAATCTTTGACTAGCATTTTTGCAGTTGCTCCTTAAAAAAACAGCTCATGGCTTATAGAGGATCTTTGAGTCTTTGACTATATTTCTTGCAGTAGCTCCTTAAAGAACAGTCATGACTTAGAGACAATCTTTGACTAGCATTTTTTTGCATAACGTAGCTCCTTTGAAAACAGATCCTGGCTTATAGACAATCTTTGACTAGCATACCGACAATCTTTAACCATCTTTCTTACAGTAGCTCCTTAGAAAACAGCTCCTGGTCTACAGAGGATATTTGACAATCTTTCTTGCAGTATCTCTTTTAAAAACAGCTCCTGGCTTATAGACAATCTTTGACTAGTATTTTTTGCAGTGGCTCCTTTGAAAACAGCTCCTGGCTTATAGACAATCTTTGACTAGCATACCGACAATCTTTAACCATCTTTCTTGCAGTAGCTCCTTAAAGTATAGCTCATGCTTTATAGAGGATCTTTGACCATATTTCTTGCAGCAGCTCCTTAAAGAACAGTCATGGCTTATAGACAATCTTTGACTACCATTTTTTGTAGTACGTAGCTCCTTTGAAAACAGATCCTGGCTTATAGACAATCTTTGACTAGCATTTTTGCAGTTGCTCCTTAAAAAAACAGCTCATGGCTTATAGAGGATCTTTGAGTCTTTGACTATATTTCTTGCAGTAGCCCCTTAAAGAACAGTCATGGCTTATAGACAATCTTTGACTAGCATTTTTTGCATAACGTAGCTCCTTTGAAAACAGATCCTGGCTTATAGACAATCTTTAACCATCTTTCTTGCAGTAGCTCCTTAGAAAACAGCTCCTGGTTTATAGAGGATCTTTGACAATATTTCTTGCAGTATCTCTTTTAAAAACAGCTCCTGGCTTATAGACAATCTTTGACTAGCATTTATTGCAGTGGCTCCTTTGAAAACAGCTCCTGGCTTATAGACAATCTTTGACTAGCATACCGACAATCTTTAACCATCTTTCTTGCAGTAGCTCCTTAAAGTATAGCTCATGCTTTATAGAGGATCTTTGACCATATTTCTTGTAGCAGCTCCTTAAAGAACGGCCGCTGGCTTATAGACAATCTTTGACTAGCATTTTTGCAGTTGCTCCTTAAAAAAACAGCTCATGGCTTATAGAGGATCTTTGAGTCTTTGACTATATTTCTTGCAACAGCTCCTTAAAGAACAGTCATGGCTTATAGACAATCTTTGACTACCATTTTTTGCAGTACGTAGCTCCTTTGAAAACAGATCCTGGCTTATAGACAATCTTCGACCAGCATTTTTGCAGTTGCTCCTTAAAAAACAGCCCATGGCTTATAGAGGATCTTTGAGTCTTTGATTATATTTCTTGCAGTAGCCCCTTAAAGAACAGTCATGGCTTAGAGACAATCTTTGACTAGCATTTTTTGCATAACGTAGCTCCTTTGAAAACAGATCCTGGCTTATAGACAATCTTTAACCATCTTTCTTGCAGTAGCTCCTTAGAAAACAGCTCCTGGTTTACAGAGGATATTTGACAATCTTTCTTGCAGTATCTCTTTCAAAAACAGCCCCTTAAAGAACAGTCATGGCTTATAGACAATCTTTGACTACCATTTTTTGTAGTACGTAGCTCCTTTGAAAACAGATCCTGGCTTATAGACAATCTTTGACAAGCATTTTTGCAGTTGCTCCTTAAAAAACAGCCCATGGCTTATAGAGGATCTTTGATATTTCTTGCAGTAGCTCCTTAAAAAACAGTCATGGCTTATAGAGAATCTTTGACTACCATTTTTTGCAGTACGTAGCTCCTTTGAAAACAGATCCTGGCTAATAGACAATCTTTGACTAGCATACCGACAATCGTTAACCATCTTTCTTGCAGTAGCTCCTTAGAAAACAGCTCCTGGTTTATAGAAGATATTTGACAATCTTTCTTGCAGTGGCTGTTTTAAAAACAGCTCCTGGCCTATAGACAATCTTTGACTAGCATATAGACAATCTTTGACCATCTTTCTTGCAGTGGCTCCTTAAAAAAATCAGCTTTTGACTTAAAATACATATTTTTAAAATAAATAAATGTATGTATCTATGACAATGTTATTTGGTGCACGGTGTAATGATGAGTGTGACTAGTAGATGGCACTCACACATAAGAGATAGGTGTGGACTGCGGGTCGACGGCAGTTCAATAAATGACGATAGCAAGCACCTGTGAGCAAGCATGGAGACCGAGCTTCCAATGAAGTCATGAGCTGAGAAAAAAAATGAGACGTGCTAACCTCATAGCTCCAAGTTGCTTGTAAATGAGTGTGAGAAAATTCAAGTCTGGTGATTACGATCATTGTGGCCCACATTAGATTTATATTTCATACAACACGCTAACTTGTATTTTCTCTCTCTCTCTCCCCCGCCCTCGCCCGTCAACGGATGCCGTCGCCCTTCAGGTGAGTTTGATTGTTTTGTGCTGAGTGTGACGGATCACTAAGTCACGTTGCAGAGATTGTCGCCGAGGAGGATGTGGCTGACTTTCTTCCTGCTTTTTTTTTTTTACGTCTTTGAGAGCATCAAGCGGGTCCACCTTGTCAGTACTTAAGACTTCAAGGCTACGCTACTTTCTGACTACTTAGAGCATTTCACCCTTAAAAAAACCCCCCAGCAAAACATCCATCTGATATAGATGATCTTTGACTTGCCTTTTTGGAGCGTTTTTTTTAATAACAGATCCCTTCAATTTAGGATCTTTGAACTGGTCTTCTTGTTCTCCTCTCGTTGTGTCACTGCTCTATCTCTCCAAGTGTGTGTGTGTGTGTGTGTGTGTGTGTGTGTGTGTGTGTCTGACAGGAAGAAAAGCTCTGACTGACCAATTATCCATTTCCAGAGCCAAAATACAAGACATCTTACTCTAAGAAAACATGTTTGTTATCACATGTTAATAGTTAGTTAGTTAGTTAGTTGGTTAGTTAGTTAGTTAGTTAGTTAGATGTTTTGGTTGTCATTGTGTTTGTTCATTTGTTAGTTTGTTAATTGGGTTCTTAGTTCGTTAGTAAATTTGTTTGTTAGTTCAAATGAACTAAGAAACACACTAATTAACTTACTAATGCGAGTCAGTTAGTTAGTTAGTTAGTTTGGTTGTTATTTTGTTATTTTTTTATTTTGTCAGTTTGTTAGTTAATTAGTTTGTTAGTTCATGTGTTAATTAGTGTGTTAATTAGTTTATTAGTTTGTTAGTAAGTCAGTTTGTTCATTAGTTTATTGAAAGTAACAAACACACCAATTAACTAATAAATGTTAGTTAATTATGATATTTAGATGATTACCATTTTAACGATTAGTCAACTACGACATTTCTGATCATCTGCTAGTTAACCAAAATGTAGTTAGTTAGTTAGTTAGTTGGTTAGTTAGTTAGTTAGTTAGTTAGTTAGTTAGTTAGTTGGTTAATTCGGTTGTAATTGTGTTAGTTTTTTTTAGCTACTTTGTTAAATAGGTTTTTAGTTTGTTGGTAAGTTAGTTCATTAGTTAGTTTGTTTTTCAGTAAGTTAATTAGTTTTTCCGTTAGTTCAATTGAACTGCCGAAAAAACAAATTAACTTACTGATGTTAGTTAGTTATATATACAGGAAGTTAGTTAGGTAGTTGTTTAACAGGCTAGTTAGACAGTTGGCTTGTTATATAGCATATCAAGTTAGTTAGTTAGTTAGTTAGTTAGTTAGTTAGTTAGTTATTCAGTTAGTTAGTTAGTTAGCTGGTTAGTTTGATGTTTTGCTTGTCATTGTTGTTAGTTCATTTGTTAGTTTGTTAATTAGGTTCTTAGTTTGTTAGGAAGTGTGTTTGTTAGTTCGAATAAACTAACAAACACACTAATTAACCTACTAATGCTCCTTACAATGAACTAACAAACAAAGTAATTCACTAACTGATGCTAGTCAGTCAGTTAGTTAGTTAGTGAGTTAGGTGGTTAGTTAGTTAATTAGTTAGTAGTTATTCAGTTAGTTAGTTAGTCAGTCAGTTAGTTGGTTGGCTAGTTGGTTAGTTAGTTAGTCAGTCAGTTAGTTAGTTATTTTGTTAGTTAGTTAGTTTGCTGGTTAGTTGGTTAGTTAGTTAGTTGGTTAGTTAGTTGGTTGGTTGGTTAGTTAGTTGGTTAGTTAGTTGGTTCGTTTGTTTGTCAGTTATTTAGTACATTAGTAAGTTAGCTTGGTTGTTATTTTGTTATTTTTTTAGCTTGTTAGTTAATCAGTTTGTTAGTTCATGTGTTAATTAGTGTGTTAATTAGTTTATTCGTTTGTTAGTAAGTTAGTTTGTTCATTAGTTTGTTGAAAGTAACAAACACACTAATTAACTTAGTTAATTATAATATGAAGCTATTCACTATTTTCACAATTAGTCAACTACGACCATTTTGATCATCGGTTAGTCAATGACCATATAGTAAGTTAGTTAGTTAGTTAGTTAGTTAGTTAGTTAGTTAATTCGTAAGATTTTTTGGTTTTAATTTTGTTAGTAAAAGTGTTAGTTTGTTAAATATGTTTTTAGATTGTTAGTAAGTAAGATAGCCTGTTAGTTTGTTTGGTTGTTAGTTAATGTGTTAGTAAGTCTGTTATTTAGTTTGTTAGTAAGTTTGTTTCTTAGTAAGTTAATTAGTTAGTTTAAATGAATTACCAAAGAAGCAAATTAACTTACTAATGTTAGTTAGTTATATGTACAGGAAGTTAGTTAGGTAGTTAGGTAACACGCTAGTTAGTCAGTTGGCTTGTAACATGACATATGTGTTAGTTAGTTAGTTAGTTAGTTAGTTAGTTAGTTAGTTAGTTAGTTAGTTAGTTAGTTAGTCAGCCAGCCAGCCAGCCAGTCAGATAGTCAGTCAGTCAGTCAGTCAGTCAGTCAGTTAGTTAGTTAGTTAGTTAGTTATTTAGTTAGTTAGTTAGTTAGTTAGTTAGTTTGTTTGTTTGTTTGTTAGTTAGTTTGTTTGTTTGTTAGTTAGTTAGTTAGCCTTCTATGCTACACTACTTTCTGATGCTACTAAGGTGTCAAGTGTGCTACTAAGGTGTCAGGTGTGCTACTGAGGTGTCAGGTATGCTAGTAAAGTGTGAGGTATGCTACTAAGGTGTCAGGTGTGCTACTAAGGTGTCAGGTGTGCTACTAAGGTGTCAGGTATGCTACTAAGGTGTCAGGTGTGCTACTGAGGTGTGAGGTGTGCTACTAAGGTGTCAGGTGTGCTACTGAGGTGTGAGGTGTGCTACTGAGGTGTCAGGTATGCTAGTAAAGTGTGAGGTATGCTACTAAGGTGTCAGGTGTGCTACTAAGGTGTCAGGTGTGCTACTAAGGTGTCAGGTATGCTACTAAGGTGTCAGGTATCCTACTAAGGTGTCAGGTGTGCTACTAAGGTGTCAGGTGTACTACTAAGGTGTCAGGTGTGCTACTGAGGTGTCAGGTGTGCTACTAAGGTGTCAGGTATCCTACTAAGGCGTCAGGTATCCTACTAAGGTGTCAGGTGTGCTACTAATGTGTCAGGTGTGCTACTGAGGTGTCAGGTGTGCTACTAAGGTGTCAGGTGTACTACTAAGGTGTCAGGTGTGCTACTGAGGTGTCAGGTGTGCTACTAAGGTGTCAGGTGTGCTACTAAGGTGTCAGGTGTGCTACTAAGGTGTCAGGTGTGCTACTAAGTTGTCAGGTGTGCTACTAAGGTGTCAGGTGTGCTACTAAGGTGTCAGGTGTGCTACTAAGGTGTCAGGTGTGCTACTAAGGTGTCAGGTATCCTACTAAGGCGTCAGGTATCCTACTAAGGTGTCAGGTGTGCTACCAATGTGTCAGGTGTGCTACTGAGGTGTCAGGTGTGCTACTAAGGTGTCAGGTGTACTACTAAGGTGTCAGGTGTGCTACTGAGGTGTCAGGTGTGCTACTAAGGTGTCAGGTGTGCTACTAAGGTGTCAGGTGTGCTACTAAGTTGTCAGGTGTGCTACTAAGGTGTCAGGTGTGCTACTAAGGTGTCAGGTGTGCTACTAAGGTGTCAGGTGTGCTACTAAGGTGTCAGGTGTGCTACTGAGGTGTGAGGTGTGCTACTAAGGTGTCAGGTGTACTACTAAGGTGTCAGGTGTGCTACTGAGGTGTCAGGTGTGCTACTAAGGTGTCAGGTGTGCTACTAAGGTGTCAGGTGTGCTACTAAGTTGTCAGGTGTGCTACTAAGGTGTCAGGTGTGCTACTAAGGTGTCAGGTGTGCTACTAAGGTGTCAGGTGTGCTACTAAGGTGTCAGGTATCCTACTAAGGCGTCAGGTATCCTACTAAGGTGTCAGGTGTGCTACCAATGTGTCAGGTGTGCTACTGAGGTGTCAGGTGTGCTACTAAGGTGTCAGGTGTGCTACTGAGGTGTCAGGTGTGCTACTAAGGTGTCAGGTGTACTACTAAGGTGTCAGGTGTGCTACTGAGGTGTCAGGTGTGCTACTAAGGTGTCAGGTGTGCTACTAAGGTGTCAGGTGTGCTACTAAGGTGTCAGGTGTGCTACTAAGGTGTCAGGTGTGCTATTAAGGTGTCAGGTGTGCTACTAAGGTGTCAGGTGTGCTACTAAGGCGTCAGGTATCCTACTAAGGTGTCAGGTGTGCTACTAATTTGTCAGGTGTGCTACTGAGGTGTCAGGTGTGCTACTAAGGTGTCAGGTGTGCTACTGAGGTGTCAGGTGTGCTACTAAGGTGTCAGGTGTGCTACTGAGGTGTCAGGTGTGCTACTGAGGTGTGGGGATGTTGCAGAAGAGCTGAGAGTAGTAGAATAAAGAAGGAGATGCGAGGGGAAGGAAGGCAGAGCGTGAGGAGGAAGTGAGAAGAAGGTTTGGGGTCAGAATGGAGGACGTGGGCGAGTGTGAATCCTCCTGCATGAGTAAGTAGTCAGTGTGTTTGCTCCAGGGCTTTAAGGCAGCGATGCTCGGCGTGGTGCACACTCGCTCTCATGCGTGCTCAGCTCCCATCGCACAAACCATCTTTGTGACGTCTAGTCGGCACGTGAGGATGATGCACACCTTGTGTCTGGGAGTCGGGCTGCGGCTAGCGCCATCGTCAGCATGAAGGCGTCAAATGGCTGGGTTTGATTGACATCACTCCTGGTTGGTTAGGTAGGAGGAGCAAAGACTCACAAGAAGCGTCACGTTGACCATTGAGCGGGGGTGCTCTTTAGGCTTCACTATGATGCGTTGTTCTTCTTTTGTAATAATCCCAATATATATTCTTCTTGTTGTTTTTTATTCATCCAAATATATATTTGTGTTGTTTTTTACTAATCCCAATAAATATTGTAGTGCTTTTTTAGTAATCCGAATATATATTATTGTTTTTTATTAATCCGAATACATGTTGTTTTATTTTAATCCAAATACATATTGTTTTTGTTTTTTATTAACCCGAATATTTATTGTTGTTTTTATTAATCCAAATATATATTGTTGTTTTTTTATTTATCCAAATATATATTGTTGTTTTGTATAAATCCGAATATATATTCTTATTGTTTTTTATTTATCCAAATATATATTTTTGTTGTTTTTTACTAATCCCAATATACATTGTAGTATTTTTTATCAATCCGATTACATATTGTTGTTTTTGTATTAATCCAAATACATATTGTTTTTGTTTTTTTATCAACCCAAATATTTATTGTTGTTTTTTATTCTTCCAAATATTTATTGTGTTTTTTTATTCATGCAAAAATATATTGTTGTTTTTTTATTTATCCAAATATAAATTGTTGTTTTGTATAAATCCGAATATATATTCTTATTGTTTTTTATTCATCCAAATATATATTTTTGTTGTTTTTTACTAATCCCAATATACATTGTAGTATTTTTGGTAATCCGATTACATATTGTTGTTTTTGTATTAATCCAAATACATATTGTTTTTGTTTTTTTATTAACCCAAATATTTATTGTTGTTTTTTATTATTCCAAATATATACTGCGGTTTTTTATTCATCCAAATATATATTGTTGTTTTGTATACATCCGAATATATATTCTTATTGTTTTTTATTTATTCAAATATATATATTTTTGTAGTTTTTATTCATCACAATATATATTGTTGTTTTTGTATCAATATGATAACATATTGTTGTTTTTTATTAAACCAAATATATATTGTTCTTGTTTTTTATTAAGCCAGATATATGTTTTTGTTGTTTTGTATTAATCCCAATATATATTCTTGCTGTTTTTTATTCAACCAAATATATATATATATATATATATATAGTTTTTTTTATTCATCTAAATATATATATTTTTGTTGTTTTTTACTAATCCCAATATATATTGTAGTGCTTTTTTAGTAATCGGAATATATATTATTGTTTTTTTCATTAATCCGAATACATATCGTTGTTTTATTTTAATCCAAATACATATTGTTTTTGTTTTTTATTAACCCGAATATTTATTGTTGTTTTTATTAATCCAAATATATATTGTTGTTTTTTTATTTATCCAAATATATATTGTTGTTTTGTATAAATCCGAATATATATTCTTATTGTTTTTTATTTATCCAAATATATATTTTTGTCGTTTTTTACTCATCCCAATATAGATTTTAGTATTTTTTATTAATCCGATTACATATTGTTGTTTTTGTATTAATCTAAATACATATTGTTTTTGTTTTTTTATTAACCCAAATATTCATTGTTGTTTTTTATTATTCCAAATACATACTGTGGTTTTTTTATTCATCCAAATTTATATTGTTGTTTTGTATACATCCGAATATATATTCTTATTGCTTTTTATTTATTCAAATATATATATTTTTGTAGTTTTTATTCATCACAATATATATCGTTGTTGTTTTTGTATCAATATGATAACATATTGTTGTTTTTTATCAAACCAAGTATATATTGTTTTTTTTTTTCTTAAGCCAGATATATGTTTTTGTTGTTTTGTATTAATCCCAATATATATTCTTGCTGTTTTTTATTTAACCATATATATATATATATATATATATATATATATATATATATATATAGTTTTTTTATTCATCCAAATATATATATTTTTGTTGTTTTTTACTAATCCCAATATATATTGTAGTGTTTTTTTTATAATATCGAATACATTTAAAAAAAAAATCCAAATACATATTGTTTCTGTTTTTTATCAACTTGAATAGTTATTGTTGTTTTTATTTTTCCAAATGTCAGGCTGGCTCCTGACAGTTTGTTTGTGTTCTAGTTTTTTCCTGTTTGTGTAGTATTTTCTGTTAACGCTCTTATTTTGTTGGTTTCCTGTCTTCATCCCTGAGCGTTGTTTCCCCCTCAGATGCGACTGATTTGCACCTGGCCACACCTGGTGTCAATCAGCCCGCTCCGTGCCGGCCACGCCGGTGGCTTTAAGCGAGATCTAGTCGAGCACTTTGAGTCACTTGAGAAAAAGCGCTATATAAATTGACTTCACCTAGATAGACATTTTTTTCCGGTCCCTTTTTAAGAGTTTTCATGAGGCTTCACCATGTTTGACGGGAAGAAAGTGTTGTGAGCAGCAATGTTTCCCAGAGGGTTCTTTGGGTTTGGGAGCCTGCCCGTCCCTGGAGAGACCTTCTTGCCAGAATCCAGCTCAGTCCAGTCCACTTGCAGGCCTCAGCAGCTGTGGTCCAGGCCCACTTCAGTCACGAGCTCCAGATGGAGGAGCAGCAAAATGTTTTTTCTTAGGTGGGAAGAGAGAGAGCGAGACAGACAGAGAGAGAGAGAGGGAGAGGGGTAATGGATTGAGACTGTGCTGCCATTGTGGAGCTGAGAGAATGAAGCTGGGGAAGAAAGAAGTTGAGTGGATCAGCTCATAATCTTCTCTTCAAACCTCAATTTTGATCATTCTTCTCAAACCTCACCGTCTATTTCATGTTGCACACCTTTCTTTTTCTTCCTTTTATCACTTCAGCATCTTGCACACTGTGGGCGGGCTGCTACTAAGCAACATTTACACCCTTGACTAGTCATCCACTAACCAAAACATTAGTCAGTCATCGACAATCCTAACCATTAGTACACTACAAACATTATGATCCTCAACTAGTCAACCATTAGTCAGTCATTGACTATCTTAACCATTAGTTGACTAGCAACATTTTGATCCTTGACGAGTCATCGACTATCTCAACGATTAGTCGATTACGGAAATGTTGATCCTTGAAGAGTCATCCACTAACCGAACGATTAGTCAGTCATGGACTATCTTAACAATTAGTTCACTACCAACATTTTGATCCTTGAGAAGTCATCGACTATCTTAAACGATTAGTTCGACTATAAACATTTTGATCCTCGACTAGTCAACGATTAGTCAGTCATTGACAATCTTAACCATTAGTCGATTAGTCGACTATGAACATTTTGATCGTCGACTAGTCACCGACTATCTTAACGAATAGTCGATTATGGACATTTTGATCGTCAACTAGTCAATGATTAGTCAGTCATTGACTAGCTTAACCATTAGTTGACTACCAACATTTTGATCCTTGACGAGTCATTGACTATCTCAACGATTAGTCGACTACGAAAATGTTGATCCTTGAAGAGTCATCCACTAACCGAACGATTAGTCAGTCATCGACGATCTTAACGATTAGTACACTACAAATTTTATGATCCTCAACTACTCAACGATTAGTCTGTCATGGACTATCTTAACCATTAGTTCACTAGCAACATGTTGATCCTTGACGAGTCATCGACTATCTTAAACGATTAGTTCGACTATAAACATTTTGATCCTCGACTGGTAAACGATTAGTCAGTCATTGACAATCTTAACGATTAGTCGATTAGTCGACTATGAACATTTTGATCGTCGACTACTCACCGACTATCTTAACGAATAGTCGATTATGGACATTTTGATCGTCAACTAGTCAATGATTAGTCAGTCATTGACTAGCTTAACCATTAGTTGACTACCAACATTTTGATCCTTGACGAGTCATCGACTATCTCAACGATTAGTCGACTACGGAAATGTTGATCCTTGAAGAGTCATCCACTAACTGAACGATTACTCAGTCATCGACGATCTTAACGATTAGTACACTACAAACTTTATGATCCTCAACTACTCAACGATTAGTCTGTCATGGACTATCTTAACCATTAGTTCACTAGCAACATGTTGATCCTTGACGAGTCATCGACTATCTTAAACGATTAGTTCGACTATAAACATTTTGATCCTCGACTAGTCAACGATTAGTCAGTCATTGACAATCTTAACGATTAGTCGACTATGAACATTTTGATCGTCGACTAGTCACCGGCTATCTTAACGAATAGTCGATTATGGACATTTTGATCGTCAACTAGTCAATGATTAGTCAGTCATTGAATAGCTTAACCATTAGTTGACTACCAACATTTTGATCCTTGACGAGTCATCGACTATCTCAACGATTAGTCGACTACGGAAATGTAGATCCTTGAAGAGTCATCCACTAACCGAACGATTAGTCAGTCATCGACGATCTTAACGATTAGTACACTACAAACATTATGATCCTCAACTAGTCAACGATTAGTCAGTCATTGACTATCTTAACCATTAGTTGACTACCAACATTTTGATCCTTGATGAGTCATCGACTATCTCAACGATTAGTCGACTACGGAAATGTTGATCCTTGATGAGTCATCCACTAACCGAACGATTAGTCAGTCATCGACGATCTTAACGATTAGTACACTACAAACTTTATGATCCTCAACTAGTCAACGATTAGTCTGTCATGGACTATCTTAACCATTAGTTCACTACCAACATTTTGATCCTTGAGAAGTCATCGACTATCTTAAACGATTAGTTCGACTATAAACATTTTGATCCTCAACTAGTCAACGATTAGTCAGTCATTGACAATCTTAACCATTAGTCGATTAGTCGACTATGAACATTTTGATCATCGACTAGTCACCGACTATCTTAACTAATAGTCGATTGTGGACATTTTGATCGTCAACTAGTCAATGATTAGTCAGTCATTGACTATCTTAACCATTAGTTGACTACCAACATTTTGATCCTTGACGAGTCATCGACTATCTCAACGATTAGTCGACTACGGAAATGTTGATCCTTGAAGAGTCATCCACTAACCGAACGATTAGTCAGTCATCGACGATCTTAACGATTAGTACACTACAAACTTTATGATCCTCAACTACTCAACGATTAGTCTGTCATGGACTATCTTAACCATTAGTTCACTAGCAACATGTTGATCCTTGACGAGTCATCGACTATCTTAAACGATTAGTTCGACTATAAACATTTTGATCCTCGACTAGTCAACGATTAGTCAGTCATTGACAATCTTAACGATTAGTCGACTATGAACATTTTGATCGTCGACTAGTCACCGACTATCTTAACGAATAGTCGATTATGGACATTTTGATCGTCAACTAGTCAATGATTAGTCAGTCATTGACTAGCTTAACCATTAGTTGACTACCAACATTTTGATCCTTGACGAGTCATCGACTATCTCAACGATTAGTCGACTACGGAAATGTAGATCCTTAAAGAGTCATCCACTAACCGAACGATTAGTCAGTCATCGACGATCTTAACGATTAGTACACTACAAACATTATGATCCTCAACTAGTCAACGATTAGTCAGTCATTGACTATCTTAACCAATAGTTCACTACCAACATTTTGATCCTTAAGAAGTCATCGACTATCTTAAACGATTAGTTCGACTATAAACGTTTTGATCCTCGACTAGTCAACGATTAGTCAGTCATTGACAATCTTAACGATTAGTCGATTAGTCAACTATGAACATTTTGATCGTCGACTAGTCACCGACTATCTTAACGAATAGTCGATTATGGACATTTTGATCGTCAACTAGTCAATGATTAGTCAGTCATTGACTATCTTAACCATTAGTTGACTACCAACATTTTGATCCTTGATGAGTCATCGAGTATCTCAACGATTAGTCGACTACGGAAATGTTGATCCTTGAAGAGTCATCCACTAACCGAACGATTAGTCAGTCATCGACGATCTTAACGATTAGTACACTACTAACTTTATGATCCTCAACTACTCAACGATTAGTCTGTCATGGACTATCTTAACCATTAGTTCACTAGCAACATGTTGATCCTTGACAAGTCATCGACTATCTTAAATGAATATTTCGACTATAAACATTTTGATCCTCGACTAGTCAATGATTAGTCAGTCATTGACTATCTTAACCATTAGTTGACTAGCAACATTTTGATCCTTGACGAGTCATCGACTATCTCAACGATTAGTCGACTACGGAAATGTTGATTCTTGAAGAGTCATCCACTAACCGAACGATTAGTCAGTCATCGACGATCTTAACGATTAGTACACTACAAACTTTATGATCCTCAACTACTCAACGATTAGTCTGTCATGGACTATCTTAACCATTAGTTCACTAGCAACATGTTGATCCTTGACGAGTCATCGACTATCTTAAACGATTAGTTAGACTATAAACGTTTTGATCCTCGACTAGTCAACGATTAGTCAGTCATTGACAATCTTAACGATTAGTCGACTATGAACATTTTGATCGTCGACTAGTCACCGGCTATCTTAACGAATAGTCGATTATGGACATTTTGATCGTCAACTAGTCAATGATTAGTCAGTCATTGAATAGCTTAACCATTAGTTGACTACCAACATTTTGATCCTTGACGAGTCATTGACTATATCAATGATTAGTCGACTACGGAAATGTTGATCCTTGAAGAGTCATCCACTAACCGAACGATTAGTCAGTCATCGACAATCTTAACGATTAGTACACTACTAACTTTATGATCCTCAACTACTCTACGATTAGTCTGTCATGGACTATCTTAACCATTAGTTCACTAGCAACATGTTGATCCTTGACGAGTCATCGACTATCTTAAATGATTAGTTCGACTATAAACATTTTGATCCTCGACTGGTAAACGATTAGTCAGTCATTGACAATCTTAACGATTAGTCGATTAGTCGACTATGAACATTTTGATCGTCGACTAGTCACCCACTATCTTAACGAATAGTCGATTATGGACATTTTGATCGTCGACTAGTCAATGATTAGTCAGTCATTGACTATCTTAACCATTAGTTGACTACCAACATTTTGATCCTTGAAGAGTCATCGACTATCTCAACAATTAGTCGACTACGGAAATGTTGATCCTTGAAGAGTCATCCATTAACCGAACGATTAGTCAGTCATCGACGATCTTAACGATTAGTACACTACAAACTTTATGATCCTCAACTACTCAACGATTAGTCTGTCATGGACTATCTTAACCGTTAGTTCACTACCAACATTTTGATCCTTGAGAAGTCATCGACTATCTTAAACGATTAGTTCGACTATAAACATTTTGATCCTCAACTAGTCAACGATTAGTCAGTCATTGACAATCTTGACCATTAGTCGATTAGTCGACTAAGAACATTTTGATCGTCGACTAGTCACCGACTATCTTAACGAATAGTCGATTGTGGACATTTTGATCGTCAACTTGTCAATGATTAGTCAGTCATTTACTATCTTAACCATTAGTTGACTACCAACATTTTGATCCTTGACGAGTCATCGACTATACCAACGATTAGTCAACTACGGAAATGTTGATCCTTGAAGAGTCATCCACTAACCGAACGATTAGTCAGTCATCGACGATCTTAACGATTAGTACACTACAAACTTTATGATCCTCAACTACTCAACGATTAGTCTGTCATGGACTATCTTAACCATTAGTTCACTAGCAACATGTTGATCCTTGAAGAGTTATCGACTATCTTAAACGATTAGTTCGACTATAAACATTTTGATCCTCAACTAGTCAACGATTAGTCAGTCATTGACAATCTTAACCATTAGTCGATTAGTCGACTATGAACATTTTGATCGTCGACTAGTCACCGACTATCTTAACAAATAGTCGATTGTGGACATTTTGATCGTCAACTTGTCAATGATTAGTCAGTCATTGACTATCTTAACCATTAGTTGACTACCAACATTTTGATCCTTGACGAGTCATCGACTATATCAACGATTAGTCGACTACGGAAATGTTGATCCTTGAAGAGTCATCCACTAACCGAACGATTAGTCAGTCATCGACGATCTTAACGATTAGTACACTACAAACTTTATGATCCTCAACTACTCAACGATTAGTCTGTCATGGACTATCTTAACCATTAGTTCACTACCAACATTTTGATCCTTGAGGAGTCATCAACTATCTTAAACGATTAGTTCGACTATAAACATTTTGATCCTCGACTAGTCAACGATTAGTCAGTCATTGACAATCTTAACGATTAGTCGACTATGAACATTTTGATCGTCGACTAGTCACCGACTATCTTAACGAATAGTCGATTATGGACATTTTGATCGTCAACTAGTCAATGATTAGTCAGTCATTGACTAGCTTAACCATTAGTTGACTACCAACATTTTGATCCTTGACGAGTCATCGACTATCTCAACGATTAGTCGACTACGGAAATGTAGATCCTTGAAGAGTCATCCACTAACCGAACGATTAGTCAGTCATCGACGATCTTAACGATTAGTACACTACAAACATTATGATCCTCAACTACTCAACGATTAGTCAGTCATTGACTATCTTAACCATTAGTTGACTACCAACATTTTGATCCTTGATGAGTCATCGACTATCTCAACGATTAGTCGACTACAGAAATGTTGATCCTTGAAGAGTCATCCACTAACCGAACGATTAGTCAGTCATCGACGATCTTAACGATTAGTACACTACAAACTTTATGATCCTCAACTAGTCAACGATTAGTCTGTCATGGACTATCTTAACCATTAGTTCACTACCAACATTTTGATCCTTGAGAAGTCATCGACTATCTTAAACGATTAGTTCGACTTTAAACGTTTTGATCCTCGACTAGTCAACGATTAGTCAGTCATTGACAATCTTAACGATTAGTCGATTAGTCAACTATGAACATTTTGATCGTCGACTAGTCACCGACTATCTTAACGAATAGTCGATTATGGACATTTTGATCGTCAACTAGTCAATGATTAGTCAGTCATTGACTATCTTAACCATTAGTTGACTACCAACATTTTGATCCTTGATGAGTCATCGACTATCTCAACGATTAGTCGACTACGGAAATGTTGATCCTTGAAGAGTCATCCACTAACCGAACGATTAGTCAGTCATCGACGATCTTAACGATTAGTACACTACTAACTTTATGATCCTCAACTACTCAACGATTAGTCTGTCATGGACTATCTTAACCATTAGTTCACTAGCAACATGTTGATCCTTGACAAGTCATCGACTATCTTAAATGAATATTTCGACTATAAACATTTTGATCCTCGACTAGTCAATGATTAGTCAGTCATTGACTATCTTAACCATTAGTTGACTAGCAACATTTTGATCCTTGACGAGTCATCGACTATCTCAACGATTAGTCGACTACGGAAATGTTGATCCTTGAAGAGTCATCCACTAACCGAACGATTAGTCAGTCATCGACGATCTTAACGATTAGTACACTACAAACTTTATGATCCTCAACTACTCAACGATTAGTCTGTCATGGACTATCTTAACCATTAGTTCACTAGCAACATGTTGATCCTTGACGAGTCATCGACTATCTTAAACGATTAGTTAGACTATAAACGTTTTGATCCTCGACTAGTCAACGATTAGTCAGTCATTGACAATCTTAACGATTAGTCGACTATGAACATTTTGATCGTCGACTAGTCACCGGCTATCTTAACGAATAGTCGATTATGGACATTTTGATCGTCAACTAGTCAATGATTAGTCAGTCATTGAATAGCTTAACCATTAGTTGACTACCAACATTTTGATCCTTGACGAGTCATTGACTATATCAATGATTAGTCGACTACGGAAATGTTGATCCTTGAAGAGTCATCAACTAACCGAACGATTAGTCAGTCATCGACAATCTTAACGATTAGTACACTACTAACTTTATGATCCTCAACTACTCTACGATTAGTCTGTCATGGATTATCTTAACCATTAGTTCACTACCAACATGTTGATCCTTGACGAGTCATCGACTATCTTAAATGATTAGTTCGACTATAAACATTTTGATCCTCGACTGGTAAACAATTAGTCAGTCATTGACAATCTTAACGATTAGTCGATTAGTCGACTATGAACATTTTGATCGTCGACTAGTCACCGACTATCTTAACGAATAGTCGATTATGGACATTTTGATCGTCGACTAGTCAATGATTAGTCAGTCATTGACTATCTTAACCATTAGTTGACTACCAACATTTTGATCCTTGAAGAGTCATCGAGTATCTCAACGATTAGTCGACTACGGAAATGTTGATCCTTGAAGAGTCATCCACTAACCGAACGATTAGTCAGTCATCGACGATCTTAACGATTAGTACACTACAAACTTTATGATCCTCAACTACTCAACGATTAGTCTGTCATGGACTATCTTAACAGTTAGTTCACTACCAACATTTTGATCCTTGAGAAGTCATCGACTATCTTAAACGATTAGTTCGACTATAAACATTTTGATCCTCAACTAGTCAACGATTAGTCAGTCATTGACAATCTTGACCATTAGTCGATTAGTCGACTAAGAACATTTTGATCGTCGACTAGTCACCGACTATCTTAACGAATAGTCGATTGTGGACATTTTGATCGTCAACTTGTCAATGATTAGTCCGTCATTTACTATCTTAACCATTAGTTGACTACCAACATTTTGATCCTTGACGAGTCATCGACTATACCAACGATTAGTCAACTACGGAAATGTTGATCCTTGAAGAGTCATCCACTAACCGAACGATTAGTCAGTCATCGACGATCTTAACGATTAGTACACTACTAAATTTATGAACCTCAACTACTCAACGATTAGTCTGTCATGGACTATCTTAACCATTAGTTCACTAGCAACATTTTGATCCTTGAAGAGTTATCGACTATCTTAAACGATTAGTTCGACTATAAACATTTTGATCCTCAACTAGTCAACGATTAGTCAGTCATTGACAATCTTAACCATTAGTCGATTAGTCGACTATGAACATTTTGATCCTCGACTAGTCACCGACTATCTTAACAAATAGTCAATTGTGGACATTTTGATCGTTAACTTGTCAATGATTAGTCAGTCATTGACTATCTTAACCATTAGTTGACTACCAACATTTTGATCCTTGACGAGTCATCGACTATATCAACGATTAGTCGACTACGGAAATGTTGATCCTTGAAGAGTCATCCACTAACCGAACGATTAGTCAGTCATCGACGATCTTAACGATTAGTACACTACAAACTTTATGATCCTCAACTACTCAGCGATTAGTCTGTCATGGACTATATTAACCATTAGTTCACTACCAACATTTTGATCCTTGAGGAGTCATCAACTATCTTAAACGATTAGTTCGACTATAAACATTTTGATCCTCGACTAGTCAACGATTAGTCAGTCATTGACAATCTTAACCATTAGTCGATTAGTCGACTATGAACATTTTGATCGTCGACTAGTCACCGACTATCTTAACGAATAGTCGATTATGGACATTTTGATCGTCAACTAGTCAATGATTAGTCAGTCATTGACTAGCTTAACCATTAGTTGACTACCAACATTTTGATCCTTGACGAGTCATTGACTATCTCAACGATTAGTCGACTACGGAAATGTTGATCCTTGAAGAGTCATCCACTAACCGAACGATTAGTCAGTCATCGACGATCTTAACGATTAGTACACTACAAACTTTATGATCCTCAACTACTCAGCGATTAGTCTGTCATGGACTATCTTAACCATTAGTTCACTACCAACATTTTGATCCTTGAGGAGTCATCAACTATCTTAAACGATTAGTTCGACTATAAACATTTTGATCCTCGACTAGTCAACGATTAGTCAGTCATTGACAATCTTAACCATTAGTCGATTAGTCGACTATGAACATTTTGATCGTCGACTAGTCACCGACTATCTTAACGAATAGTCGATTATGGACATTTTGATCGTCAACTAGTCAATGATTAGTCAGTCATTGACTAGCTTAACCATTAGTTGACTACCAACATTTTGATCCTTGACGAGTCATTGACTATCTCAACGATTAGTCGACTACGGAAATGTTGATCCTTGAAGAGTCATCCACTAACCGAACGATTAGTCAGTCATCGACGATCTTAACGATTAGTACACTACAAATTTTATGATTCTCAACTACTCAACGATTAGTCCGTCATGGACTATCTTAACCATTAGTTCACTAGCAACATGTTGATCCTTGACGAGTCATCGACTATCTTAAACGATTAGTTCGACTATAAACATTTTGATCCTCGACTGGTAAACGATTAGTCAGTCATTGACAATCTTAACGATTAGTCGATTAGTCGACTATGAACATTTTGATCGTCGACTAGTCACCGACTATCTTAACGAATAGTCGATTATGGACATTTTGATCGTCAACTAGTCAATGATTAGTCAGTCATTGACTAGCTTAACCATTAGTTGACTACCAACATTTTGATCCTTGACGAGTCATCGACTATCTCAACGATTAGTCGACTACGGAAATGTTGATCCTTGAAGAGTCATCCACTAACCGAACGATTACTCAGTCATCGACGATCTTAACGATTAGTACACTACAAACTTCATGATCCTCAACTACTCAACGATTAGTCTGTCATGGACTATCTTAACCATTAGTTCACTAGCAACATGTTGATCCTTGACGAGTCATCGACTATCTTAAACGATTAGTTCGACTATAAACATTTTGATCCTCGACTAGTCAACGATTAGTCAGTCATTGACAATCTTAACCATTAGTCGATTAGTCGACTATGAACATTTTGATCGTCGACTAGTCACCGACTATCTTAACGAATAGTCGATTATGGACATTTTGATCGTCAACTAGTCAATGATTAGTCAGTCATTGACTATCTTAACCATTAGTTGACTACCAACATTTTGATCCTTGATGAGTCATCGACTATCTCAACGATTAGTCGACTACGGAAATGTTGATCCTTGAAGAGTCATCCACTAACCGAACGATTAGTCAGTCATCGACGATCTTAACGATTAGTACACTACAAACTTTATGATCCTCAACTACTCAACGATTAGTCTGTCATGGACTATCTTAACAGTTAGTTCACTACCAACATTTTGATCCTTGAGAAGTCATCGACTATCTTAAACGATTAGTTCGACTATAAACATTTTGATCCTCAACTAGTCAACGATTAGTCAGTCATTGACAATCTTGACCATTAGTCGATTAGTCGACTAAGAACATTTTGATCGTCGACTAGTCACCGACTATCTTAACGAATAGTCGATTGTGGACATTTTGATCGTCAACTTGTCAATGATTAGTCCGTCATTTACTATCTTAACCATTAGTTGACTACCAACATTTTGATCCTTGACGAGTCATCGACTATACCAACGATTAGTCAACTACGGAAATGTTGATCCTTGAAGAGTCATCCACTAACCGAACGATTAGTCAGTCATCGACGATCTTAACGATTAGTACACTACTAAATTTATGAACCTCAACTACTCAACGATTAGTCTGTCATGGACTATCTTAACCATTAGTTCACTAGCAACATTTTGATCCTTGAAGAGTTATCGACTATCTTAAACGATTAGTTCGACTATAAACATTTTGATCCTCAACTAGTCAACGATTAGTCAGTCATTGACAATCTTAACCATTAGTCGATTAGTCGACTATGAACATTTTGATCCTCGACTAGTCACCGACTATCTTAACAAATAGTCGATTGTGGACATTTTGATCGTTAACTTGTCAATGATTAGTCAGTCATTGACTATCTTAACCATTAGTTGACTACCAACATTTTGATCCTTGACGAGTCATCGACTATATCAACGATTAGTCGACTACGGAAATGTTGATCCTTGAAGAGTCATCCACTAACCGAACGATTAGTCAGTCATCGACGATCTTAACGATTAGTACACTACAAACTTTATGATCCTCAACTACTCAGCGATTAGTCTGTCATGGACTATCTTAACCATTAGTTCACTACCAACATTTTGATCCTTGAGGAGTCATCAACTATCTTAAACGATTAGTTCGACTATAAACATTTTGATCCTCGACTAGTCAACGATTAGTCAGTCATTGACAATCTTAACCATTAGTCGATTAGTCGACTATGAACATTTTGATCGTCGACTAGTCACCGACTATCTTAACGAATAGTCGATTATGGACATTTTGATCGTCAACTAGTCAATGATTAGTCAGTCATTGACTAGCTTAACCATTAGTTGACTACCAACATTTTGATCCTTGACGAGTCATTGACTATCTCAACGATTAGTCGACTACGGAAATGTTGATCCTTGAAGAGTCATCCACTAACCGAACGATTAGTCAGTCATCGACGATCTTAACGATTAGTACACTACAAACTTTATGATCCTCAACTACTCAGCGATTAGTCTGTCATGGACTATCTTAACCATTAGTTCACTACCAACATTTTGATCCTTGAGGAGTCATCAACTATCTTAAACGATTAGTTCGACTATAAACATTTTGATCCTCGACTAGTCAACGATTAGTCAGTCATTGACAATCTTAACCATTAGTCGATTAGTCGACTATGAACATTTTGATCGTCGACTAGTCACCGACTATCTTAACGAATAGTCGATTATGGACATTTTGATCGTCAACTAGTCAATGATTAGTCAGTCATTGACTAGCTTAACCATTAGTTGACTACCAACATTTTGATCCTTGACGAGTCATTGACTATCTCAACGATTAGTCGACTACGGAAATGTTGATCCTTGAAGAGTCATCCACTAACCGAACGATTAGTCAGTCATCGACGATCTTAACGATTAGTACACTACAAATTTTATGATTCTCAACTACTCAACGATTAGTCCGTCATGGACTATCTTAACCATTAGTTCACTAGCAACATGTTGATCCTTGACGAGTCATCGACTATCTTAAACGATTAGTTCGACTATAAACATTTTGATCCTCGACTGGTAAACGATTAGTCAGTCATTGACAATCTTAACGATTAGTCGATTAGTCGACTATGAACATTTTGATCGTCGACTAGTCACCGACTATCTTAACGAATAGTCGATTATGGACATTTTGATCGTCAACTAGTCAATGATTAGTCAGTCATTGACTAGCTTAACCATTAGTTGACTACCAACATTTTGATCCTTGACGAGTCATCGACTATCTCAACGATTAGTCGACTACGGAAATGTTGATCCTTGAAGAGTCATCCACTAACCGAACGATTACTCAGTCATCGACGATCTTAACGATTAGTACACTACAAACTTCATGATCCTCAACTACTCAACGATTAGTCTGTCATGGACTATCTTAACCATTAGTTCACTAGCAACATGTTGATCCTTGACGAGTCATCGACTATCTTAAACGATTAGTTCGACTATAAACATTTTGATCCTCGACTAGTCAACGATTAGTCAGTCATTGACAATCTTAACCATTAGTCGATTAGTCGACTATGAACATTTTGATCGTCGACTAGTCACCGACTATCTTAACGAATAGTCGATTATGGACATTTTGATCGTCAACTAGTCAATGATTAGTCAGTCATTGACTATCTTAACCATTAGTTGACTACCAACATTTTGATCCTTGATGAGTCATCGACTATCTCAACGATTAGTCGACTACGGAAATGTTGATCCTTGAAGAGTCATCTACTAACCGAACGATTAGTCAGTCATCGACGATCTTAACGATTAGTACACTACAAACTTTATGATCCTCAACTAGTCAACGATTAGTCTGTCATGGACTATCTTAACCATTAGTTCACTACCAACATTTTGATCCTTGAGAAGTCATCGACTATCTTAAACGATTAGTTCGACTTTAAACGTTTTGATCCTCGACTAGTCAACGATTAGTCAGTCATTGACAATCTTAACGATTAGTCGATTAGTCAACTATGAACATTTTGATCGTCGACTAGTCACCGACTATCTTAACGAATAGTCGATTATGGACATTTTGATCGTCAACTAGTCAATGATTAGTCAGTCATTGACTATCTTAACCATTAGTTGACTACCAACATTTTGATCCTTGATGAGTCATCGACTATCTCAACGATTAGTCGACTACGGAAATGTTGATCCTTGAAGAGTCATCCACTAACCGAACGATTAGTCAGTCATCGACGATCTTAACGATTAGTACACTACTAACTTTATGATCCTCAACTACTCAACGATTAGTCTGTCATGGACTATCTTAACCATTAGTTCACTAGCAACATGTTGATCCTTGACAAGTCATCGACTATCTTAAATGAATATTTCGACTATAAACATTTTGATCCTCGACTAGTCAATGATTAGTCAGTCATTGACTATCTTAACCATTAGTTGACTAGCAACATTTTGATCCTTGACGAGTCATCGACTATCTCAACGATTAGTCGACTACGGAAATGTTGACTATCTTAAACGATTAGTTAGACTATAAACGTTTTGATCCTCGACTAGTCAACGATTAGTCAGTCATTGACAATCTTAACGATTAGTCGACTATGAACATTTTGATCGTCGACTAGTCACCGGCTATCTTAACGAATAGTCGATTATGGACATTTTGATCGTCAACTAGTCAATGATTAGTCAGTCATTGAATAGCTTAACCATTAGTTGACTACCAACATTTTGATCCTTGACGAGTCATTGACTATATCAATGATTAGTCGACTACGGAAATGTTGATCCTTGAAGAGTCATCAACTAACCGAACGATTAGTCAGTCATCGACAATCTTAACGATTAGTACACTACTAACTTTATGATCCTCAACTACTCTACGATTAGTCTGTCATGGACTATCTTAACCATTAGTTCACTACCAACATGTTGATCCTTGACGAGTCATCGACTATCTTAAATGATTAGTTCGACTATAAACATTTTGATCCTCGACTGGTAAACAATTAGTCAGTCATTGACAATCTTAACGATTAGTCGATTAGTCGACTATGAACATTTTGATCGTCGACTAGTCACCGACTATCTTAACGAATAGTCGATTATGGACATTTTGATCGTCGACTAGTCAATGATTAGTCAGTCATTGACTATCTTAACCATTAGTTGACTACCAACATTTTGATCCTTGAAGAGTCATCGAGTATCTCAACGATTAGTCGACTACGGAAATGTTGATCCTTGAAGAGTCATCCACTAACCGAACGATTAGTCAGTCATCGACGATCTTAACGATTAGTACACTACAAACTTTATGATCCTCAACTACTCAACGATTAGTCTGTCATGGACTATCTTAACAGTTAGTTCACTACCAACATTTTGATCCTTGAGAAGTCATCGACTATCTTAAACGATTAGTTCGACTATAAACATTTTGATCCTCAACTAGTCAACGATTAGTCAGTCATTGACAATCTTGACCATTAGTCGATTAGTCGACTAAGAACATTTTGATCGTCGACTAGTCACCGACTATCTTAACGAATAGTCGATTGTGGACATTTTGATCGTCAACTTGTCAATGATTAGTCCGTCATTTACTATCTTAACCATTAGTTGACTACCAACATTTTGATCCTTGACGAGTCATCGACTATACCAACGATTAGTCAACTACGGAAATGTTGATCCTTGAAGAGTCATCCACTAACCGAACGATTAGTCAGTCATCGACGATCTTAACGATTAGTACACTACTAAATTTATGAACCTCAACTACTCAACGATTAGTCTGTCATGGACTATCTTAACCATTAGTTCACTAGCAACATTTTGATCCTTGAAGAGTTATCGACTATCTTAAACGATTAGTTCGACTATAAACATTTTGATCCTCAACTAGTCAACGATTAGTCAGTCATTGACAATCTTAACCATTAGTCGATTAGTCGACTATGAACATTTTGATCCTCGACTAGTCACCGACTATCTTAACAAATAGTCAATTGTGGACATTTTGATCGTTAACTTGTCAATGATTAGTCAGTCATTGACTATCTTAACCATTAGTTGACTACCAACATTTTGATCCTTGACGAGTCATCGACTATATCAACGATTAGTCGACTACGGAAATGTTGATCCTTGAAGAGTCATCCACTAACCGAACGATTAGTCAGTCATCGACGATCTTAACGATTAGTACACTACAAACTTTATGATCCTCAACTACTCAGCGATTAGTCTGTCATGGACTATATTAACCATTAGTTCACTACCAACATTTTGATCCTTGAGGAGTCATCAACTATCTTAAACGATTAGTTCGACTATAAACATTTTGATCCTCGACTAGTCAACGATTAGTCAGTCATTGACAATCTTAACCATTAGTCGATTAGTCGACTATGAACATTTTGATCGTCGACTAGTCACCGACTATCTTAACGAATAGTCGATTATGGACATTTTGATCGTCAACTAGTCAATGATTAGTCAGTCATTGACTAGCTTAACCATTAGTTGACTACCAACATTTTGATCCTTGACGAGTCATTGACTATCTCAACGATTAGTCGACTACGGAAATGTTGATCCTTGAAGAGTCATCCACTAACCGAACGATTAGTCAGTCATCGACGATCTTAACGATTAGTACACTACAAACTTTATGATCCTCAACTACTCAGCGATTAGTCTGTCATGGACTATCTTAACCATTAGTTCACTACCAACATTTTGATCCTTGAGGAGTCATCAACTATCTTAAACGATTAGTTCGACTATAAACATTTTGATCCTCGACTAGTCAACGATTAGTCAGTCATTGACAATCTTAACCATTAGTCGATTAGTCGACTATGAACATTTTGATCGTCGACTAGTCACCGACTATCTTAACGAATAGTCGATTATGGACATTTTGATCGTCAACTAGTCAATGATTAGTCAGTCATTGACTAGCTTAACCATTAGTTGACTACCAACATTTTGATCCTTGACGAGTCATTGACTATCTCAACGATTAGTCGACTACGGAAATGTTGATCCTTGAAGAGTCATCCACTAACCGAACGATTAGTCAGTCATCGACGATCTTAACGATTAGTACACTACAAATTTTATGATTCTCAACTACTCAACGATTAGTCCGTCATGGACTATCTTAACCATTAGTTCACTAGCAACATGTTGATCCTTGACGAGTCATCGACTATCTTAAACGATTAGTTCGACTATAAACATTTTGATCCTCGACTGGTAAACGATTAGTCAGTCATTGACAATCTTAACGATTAGTCGATTAGTCGACTATGAACATTTTGATCGTCGACTAGTCACCGACTATCTTAACGAATAGTCGATTATGGACATTTTGATCGTCAACTAGTCAATGATTAGTCAGTCATTGACTAGCTTAACCATTAGTTGACTACCAACATTTTGATCCTTGACGAGTCATCGACTATCTCAACGATTAGTCGACTACGGAAATGTTGATCCTTGAAGAGTCATCCACTAACCGAACGATTACTCAGTCATCGACGATCTTAACGATTAGTACACTACAAACTTCATGATCCTCAACTACTCAACGATTAGTCTGTCATGGACTATCTTAACCATTAGTTCACTAGCAACATGTTGATCCTTGACGAGTCATCGACTATCTTAAACGATTAGTTCGACTATAAACATTTTGATCCTCGACTAGTCAACGATTAGTCAGTCATTGACAATCTTAACCATTAGTCGATTAGTCGACTATGAACATTTTGATCGTCGACTAGTCACCGACTATCTTAACGAATAGTCGATTATGGACATTTTGATCGTCAACTAGTCAATGATTAGTCAGTCATTGACTATCTTAACCATTAGTTGACTACCAACATTTTGATCCTTGATGAGTCATCGACTATCTCAACGATTAGTCGACTACGGAAATGTTGATCCTTGAAAAGTCATCCACTAACCGAACGATTAGTCAGTCATCGACGATCTTAACGATTAGTACACTACAAACTTTATGATCCTCAACTACTCAACGATTAGTCTGTCATGGACTATCTTAACAGTTAGTTCACTACCAACATTTTGATCCTTGAGAAGTCATCGACTATCTTAAACGATTAGTTCGACTATAAACATTTTGATCCTCAACTAGTCAACGATTAGTCAGTCATTGACAATCTTGACCATTAGTCGATTAGTCGACTAAGAACATTTTGATCGTCGACTAGTCACCGACTATCTTAACGAATAGTCGATTGTGGACATTTTGATCGTCAACTTGTCAATGATTAGTCCGTCATTTACTATCTTAACCATTAGTTGACTACCAACATTTTGATCCTTGACGAGTCATCGACTATACCAACGATTAGTCAACTACGGAAATGTTGATCCTTGAAGAGTCATCCACTAACCGAACGATTAGTCAGTCATCGACGATCTTAACGATTAGTACACTACTAAATTTATGAACCTCAACTACTCAACGATTAGTCTGTCATGGACTATCTTAACCATTAGTTCACTAGCAACATTTTGATCCTTGAAGAGTTATCGACTATCTTAAACGATTAGTTCGACTATAAACATTTTGATCCTCAACTAGTCAACGATTAGTCAGTCATTGACAATCTTAACCATTAGTCGATTAGTCGACTATGAACATTTTGATCCTCGACTAGTCACCGACTATCTTAACAAATAGTCGATTGTGGACATTTTGATCGTTAACTTGTCAATGATTAGTCAGTCATTGACTATCTTAACCATTAGTTGACTACCAACATTTTGATCCTTGACGAGTCATCGACTATATCAACGATTAGTCGACTACGGAAATGTTGATCCTTGAAGAGTCATCCACTAACCGAACGATTAGTCAGTCATCGACGATCTTAACGATTAGTACACTACAAACTTTATGATCCTCAACTACTCAGCGATTAGTCTGTCATGGACTATCTTAACCATTAGTTCACTACCAACATTTTGATCCTTGAGGAGTCATCAACTATCTTAAACGATTAGTTCGACTATAAACATTTTGATCCTCGACTAGTCAACGATTAGTCAGTCATTGACAATCTTAACCATTAGTCGATTAGTCGACTATGAACATTTTGATAGTCGACTAGTCACCGACTATCTTAACGAATAGTCGATTATGGACATTTTGATCGTCAACTAGTCAATGATTAGTCAGTCATTGACTAGCTTAACCATTAGTTGACTACCAACATTTTGATCCTTGACGAGTCATTGACTATCTCAACGATTAGTCGACTACGGAAATGTTGATCCTTGAAGAGTCATCCACTAACCGAACGATTAGTCAGTCATCGACGATCTTAACGATTAGTACACTACAAACTTTATGATCCTCAACTACTCAGCGATTAGTCTGTCATGGACTATCTTAACCATTAGTTCACTACCAACATTTTGATCCTTGAGGAGTCATCAACTATCTTAAACGATTAGTTCGACTATAAACATTTTGATCCTCGACTAGTCAACGATTAGTCAGTCATTGACAATCTTAACCATTAGTCGATTAGTCGACTATGAACATTTTGATCGTCGACTAGTCACCGACTATCTTAACGAATAGTCGATTATGGACATTTTGATCGTCAACTAGTCAATGATTAGTCAGTCATTGACTAGCTTAACCATTGGTTGACTACCAACATTTTGATCCTTGACGAGTCATTGACTATCTCAACGATTAGTCGACTACGGAAATGTTGATCCTTGAAGAGTCATCCACTAACCGAACGATTAGTCAGTCATCGACGATCTTAACGATTAGTACACTACAAATTTTATGATTCTCAACTACTCAACGATTAGTCCGTCATGGACTATCTTAACCATTAGTTCACTAGCAACATGTTGATCCTTGACGAGTCATCGACTATCTTAAACGATTAGTTCGACTATAAACATTTTGATCCTCGACTGGTAAACGATTAGTCAGTCATTGACAATCTTAACGATTAGTCGATTAGTCGACTATGAACATTTTGATCGTCGACTAGTCACCAACTATCTTAACGAATAGTCGATTATGGACATTTTGATCGTCAACTAGTCAATGATTAGTCAGTCATTGACTAGCTTAACCATTAGTTGACTACCAACATTTTGATCCTTGACGAGTCATCGACTATCTCAACGATTAGTCGACTACGGAAATGTTGATCCTTGAAGAGTCATCCACTAACCGAACGATTACTCAGTCATCGACGATCTTAACGATTAGTACACTACAAACTTCATGATCCTCAACTACTCAACGATTAGTCTGTCATGGACTATCTTAACCATTAGTTCACTAGCAACATGTTGATCCTTGACGAGTCATCGACTATCTTAAACGATTAGTTCGACTATAAACATTTTGATCCTCGACTAGTCAACGATTAGTCAGTCATTGACAATCTTAACCATTAGTCGATTAGTCGACTATGAACATTTTGATCGTCGACTAGTCACCGACTATCTTAACGAATAGTCGATTATGGACATTTTGATCGTCAACTAGTCAATGATTAGTCAGTCATTGACTATCTTAACCATTAGTTGACTACCAACATTTTGATCCTTGATGAGTCATCGACTATCTCAACGATTAGTCGACTACGGAAATGTTGATCCTTGAAGAGTCATCTACTAACCGAACGATTAGTCAGTCATCGACGATCTTAACGATTAGTACACTACAAACTTTATGATCCTCAACTAGTCAACAATTAGTCTGTCATGGACTATCTTAACCATTAGTTCACTACCAACATTTTGATCCTTGAGAAGTCATCGACTATCTTAAACGATTAGTTCGACTATAAACGTTTTGATCCTCGACTAGTCAACGATTAGTCAGTCATTGACAATCTTAACGATTAGTCGATTAGTCAACTATGAACATTTTGATCGTCGACTAGTCACCGACTATCTTAACGAATAGTCGATTATGGACATTTTGATCGTCAACTAGTCAATGATTAGTCAGTCATTGACTATCTTAACCATTAGTTGACTACCAACATTTTGATCCTTGATGAGTCATCGACTATCTCAACGATTAGTCGACTACGGAAATGTTGATCCTTGAAGAGTCATCCACTAACCGAACGATTAGTCAGTCATCGACGATCTTAACGATTAGTACACTACTAACTTTATGATCCTCAACTACTCAACGATTAGTCTGTCATGGACTATCTTAACCATTAGTTCACTAGCAACATGTTGATCCTTGACAAGTCATCGACTATCTTAAATGAATATTTCGACTATAAACATTTTGATCCTCGACTAGTCAATGATTAGTCAGTCATTGACTATCTTAACCATTAGTTGACTAGCAACATTTTGATCCTTGACGAGTCATCGACTATCTCAACGATTAGTCGACTACGGAAATGTTGATCCTTGAAGAGTCATCCACTAACCGAACGATTAGTCAGTCATCGACGATCTTAACGATTAGTACACTACAAACTTTATGATCCTCAACTACTCAACGATTAGTCTGTCATGGACTATCTTAACCATTAGTTCACTAGCAACATGTTGATCCTTGACGAGTCATCGACTATCTTAAACGATTAGTTAGACTATAAACGTTTTGATCCTCGACTAGTCAACGATTAGTCAGTCATTGACAATCTTAACGATTAGTCGACTATGAACATTTTGATCGTCGACTAGTCACCGGCTATCTTAACGAATAGTCGATTATGGACATTTTGATCGTCAACTAGTCAATGATTAGTCAGTCATTGAATAGCTTAACCATTAGTTGACTACCAACATTTTGATCCTTGACGAGTCATTGACTATATCAATGATTAGTCGACTACGGAAATGTTGATCCTTGAAGAGTCATCCACTAACCGAACGATTAGTCAGTCATCGACAATCTTAACGATTAGTACACTACTAACTTTATGATCCTCAACTACTCTACGATTAGTCTGTCATGGACTATCTTAACCATTAGTTCACTACCAACATGTTGATCCTTGACGAGTCATCGACTATCTTAAATGATTAGTTCGACTATAAACATTTTGATCCTCGACTGGTAAACAATTAGTCAGTCATTGACAATCTTAACGATTAGTCGATTAGTCGACTATGAACATTTTGATCGTCGACTAGTCACCGACTATCTTAACGAATAGTCGATTATGGACATTTTTATCGTCGACTAGTCAATGATTAGTCAGTCATTGACTATCTTAACCATTAGTTGACTACCAACATTTTGATCCTTGAAGAGTCATCGACTATCTCAACGATTAGTCGACTACGGAAATGTTGATCCTTGAAGAGTCATCCATTAACCGAACGATTAGTCAGTCATCGACGATCTTAACGATTAGTACACTACAAACTTTATGATCCTCAACTACTCAACGATTAGTCTGTCATGGACTATCTTAACAGTTAGTTCACTACCAACATTTTGATCCTTGAGAAGTCATCGACTATCTTAAACGATTAGTTCGACTATAAACATTTTGATCCTCAACTAGTCAACGATTAGTCAGTCATTGACAATCTTGACCATTAGTCGATTAGTCGACTAAGAACATTTTGATCGTCGACTAGTCACCGACTATCTTAATGAATAGTCGATTGTGGACATTTTGATCGTCAACTTGTCAATGATTAGTCCGTCATTTACTATCTTAACCATTAGTTGACTACCAACATTTTGATCCTTGACGAGTCATCGACTATACCAACGATTAGTCAACTACGGAAATGTTGATCCTTGAAGAGTCATCCACTAACCGAACGATTAGTCAGTCATCGACGATCTTAACGATTAGTACACTACTAAATTTATGAACCTCAACTACTCAACGATTAGTCTGTCATGGACTATCTTAACCATTAGTTCACTAGCAACATTTTGATCCTTGAAGAGTTATCGACTATCTTAAACGATTAGTTCGACTATAAACATTTTGATCCTCAACTAGTCAACGATTAGTCAGTCATTGACAATCTTAACCATTAGTCGATTAGTCGACTATGAACATTTTGATCCTCGACTAGTCACCGACTATCTTAACAAATAGTCGATTGTGGACATTTTGATCGTTAACTTGTCAATGATTAGTCAGTCATTGACTATCTTAACCATTAGTTGACTACCAACATTTTGATCCTTGACGAGTCATCGACTATATCAACGATTAGTCGACTACGGAAATGTTGATCCTTGAAGAGTCATCCACTAACCGAACGATTAGTCAGTCATCGACGATCTTAACGATTAGTACACTACAAACTTTATGATCCTCAACTACTCAGCGATTAGTCTGTCATGGACTATCTTAACCATTAGTTCACTACCAACATTTTGATCCTTGAGGAGTCATCAACTATCTTAAACGATTAGTTCGACTATAAACATTTTGATCCTCGACTAGTCAACGATTAGTCAGTCATTGACAATCTTAACCATTAGTCGATTAGTCGACTATGAACATTTTGATCGTCGACTAGTCACCGACTATCTTAACGAATAGTCGATTATGGACATTTTGATCGTCAACTAGTCAATGATTAGTCAGTCATTGACTAGCTTAACCATTAGTTGACTACCAACATTTTGATCCTTGACGAGTCATTGACTATCTCAACGATTAGTCGACTACGGAAATGTTGATCCTTGAAGAGTCATCCACTAACCGAACGATTAGTCAGTCATCGACGATCTTAACGATTAGTACACTACAAATTTTATGATACTCAACTACTCAACGATTAGTCAGTCATGGACTATCTTAACCATTAGTTCACTAGCAACATGTTGATCCTTGACGAGTCATCGACTATCTTAAACGATTAGTTCGACTATAAACATTTTGATCCTCGACTGGTAAACGATTAGTCAGTCATTGACAATCTTAACGATTAGTCGATTAGTCGACTATGAACATTTTGATCGTCGACTAGTCACCGACTATCTTAACGAATAGTCGATTATGGACATTTTGATCGTCAACTAGTCAATGATTAGTCAGTCATTGACTAGCTTAACCATTAGTTGACTACCAACATTTTGATCCTTGACGAGTCATCGACTATCTCAACGATTAGTCGACTACGGAAATGTTGATCCTTGAAGAGTCATCCACTAACCGAACGATTACTCAGTCATCGACGATCTTAACGATTAGTACACTACAAACTTTATGATCCTCAACTACTCAACGATTAGTCTGTCATGGACTATCTTAACCATTAGTTCACTAGCAACATGTTGATCCTTGACAAGTCATCGACTATCTTAAATGAATATTTCGACTATAAACATTTTGATCCTCGACTAGTCAACGATTAGTCAGTCATCGACGATCTTAACGATTAGTACACTACAAATTTTATGATCCTCAACTACTCAACGATTAGTCTGTCATGGACTATCTTAACCATTAGTTCACTAGCAACATGTTGATCCTTGACGAGTCATCGACTATCTTAAACGATTAGTTCGACTATAAACATTTTGATCCTCGACTAGTCAACGATTAGTCAGTCATTGACAATCTTAACGATTAGTCGATTAGTCGACTATGAACATTTTGATCGTCGACTAGTCGCTGACTATCTTAACGAATTGTCGATTATGGACATTTTGATCGTCAACTGAAATTGAAAAAAGTAACTAATTAAAATAATGACGTTGTAAATGATAGAGTTTTTATTCGATTACTCAACTATGAATATTTTAATGGTCGACCAGTCATAAATCTTAACGATTAGTCACCAAGTTGAGGACTTTTCTCGTCATATATTAGAAGTATTAATACAAATGATAATGATTGAATCGCTCCTATAGGATAAACAGAAACCAGTCCAGTAGAGGTTGGGAGGGCACAGCAGCATGACAAGTGGACATTGAGTGTCTCTAATATCTGCACGCCTCCACACTCGCCGCCATAATGGAGGGCAAATGTCGCGCCGTGCGAGCGAACCCTCCTGTTTTTTTTAGTAATGAGATCACAGCTCTCTGCAAATGAGACGTGCAGGAACAGGGGCGACGCCAACAACACCGGCGCGGGTTTGAAGCAGCCAGATGCTCGTTAAAGCATCAACACCTCTCCAGGTGAAGTCCTTCTGACGGGGGGTGCTGACATGGCAGCTGCCTACACCACAGCCCACCTTTCTCGCCGAGCCTCGTTGAGCTCGACAAAAGCGAGGACTATTCACACGGAGGACTGCAGGTGACGGCACAGGAAGAAAAAGACAGCGCAGAACTCAGGGATGCACTTTTAGCTCTATTTATTATATTTACAAAAGTATGGAGTGTGAAAGTAAACCAAAATGTGCACGGTGTGCGACTATGTGTGGCGATGATCTGACGAGTGTTACCGGAAGTGTTGCGCGAGGTGCGGAAGGCCGATAGGGGCAAGGCAAGCTCGGAGGTCAATGGCGGGGGCGAGGCGACGGAGTCCGTGGTCGAGATCCAAGAGGCAGCCAGGGAAGCAGAGGGAACACGGGGAGACGGGACAAACACCTCGTGACACGAGAACGGAGGAACGCTGCTGGAAGACGACAAGGGAGACTTGTCAAATGAACACAGAGGAGGAGAAGAACACAGAGAGAAAGAGTGTGTGCATAGAGCTCGAGGTATTCCGTAGTGGTACAGGTTGTTACGTTCTGGTCGAGATCCAAGAGGCAGCCAGGGAAGCAGAGGGAACACGGGGAGACGAGACAAACACCTCGTGACACGGGAACGGAGGAACGCTGCTGGAAGACGACAAGGGAGACTTGTCAAATGAACACAGAGGAGGAGAAGAACACAGAGAGAGAGAGAGAGAGTGTGTGCATAGAGCTTGAGGTATTCCCTAGTGGTACAGGTTGTTACGTTCTGGCCGGGAACGCAGGTTAAGGACCCCATTGAGCTCGTCAGCGCCAGGTGTGCTGAGTGCTGACTGATTAGTGGTTGAATACAGCCGCCTGCTGCAGCTGGCGTGGCGCAGATGAAGGCGCACAAGGAGTGCTCCCGGTGCCGTGACAGCTGTAAATCTACAGCCGTGTTGTTTACGCTACAGGTGTGACGCCACACCTTGGTCGTACCTTCTATTAAATATTAAACAGTCGGTTTCACGGAAACATAACAATAGGTCATTATTATTTGGGTACCTCGTGATTTGATTCCCAGGCTTGGGGCGACGATCAGATTCAGAAACGATTCTCCTCTCTTTGATACTTAAATAATAAAACACTTTTCAAAACTATCTTAACGATTAGTCGACTACAGACATTTTAATCGTTGACTAGTCATTGACTATCTTAACGACTAGTCGACTACGAACATTTTGATCGTCGACTTGTCATCGACTGTCTTAATGATTAGTTGATAAAAATTTTGATCGTCGACTTTTCATCGACTATCTTAACGATTAGTTGACTACAATCATTTTGATCGTCAACTTGTCATCGACTATCTTAACGATTATTCTACTATGAACACTTTGATCCTCAACTTTTCATAGACTATTTTAACAATTACTTGACTACAAACATTTTGATTGTCCACTTGTCATCGACTATCTTAACGATTAGTCAACTACGAACATTATGACCATCAACTATCTTAATGATTAGTCCAATTGACACAGCCATTTTTCCACGTTCAACACATTTCCAGGATGTTTTAGTATTTTCAGAAAAAAACATTTTTTCCCAGGGATTCCCAATTTTCCTTGAAATTCCCATTGAAACGAATGGGACATTTTTCAAAGTTCCACAACTCCCACATTTTTCAACCGATTCAAACTGTTCCAACTTCAAAATGTTCATCCTGTTCAGGAATTGTGTTTTCTACTCCAACAAAACTAAAAAAAAAAAAATCCAGGATTTCCTAGAATTCCCAGTCTTTAGTGACATTGTCCTCATTCAAAATGAATAATACATTTTTCAAACTTTTACAATTACCACATTTTTCATCCGATTCAAACCGTTTTAACTTCAAACTGTTCAGCCTTTTCGGGAATTGCGGGTTTTTCCTTGACAAATTCCTTAAATTCCCCAATTTCTCAGAATTCCTGGTTTTCTGGGACATTTTTCCCATTTAAAATGAATTGGCAATTTTTCTAACTTTCACCATTTCCACATTTTTCCATTCATTCAAACCATTCCACCTTCATCACATTCCACCATCCTCGAAATTCCAACTACCTCTTTTACAAGTTCCCAAAAATTCCAGGACTTTCCAGAGTTCCTGGTTTTCCCAAGCCCTATTTCCGCATTTTTTTCTGGCGACTACTCCTTCTACATTTTTCACCGCATTTCCACCGTTTTACTGTTAAAACATTCCTCTTAAATAGGAAAAACAACAAATTTGTTTATTGAACTGGACAAATTCCCGGTTTTGCCGAAGTTTCAGGAATTCTGTAATACCATTTCTCAATTAAAAATGTTACTGCTTCAACATTTGTTGACCGATTTGAAAAATTCCAACACTGAAAATTATTTTTTTTTTTAGCATTTTCAAAAAAAATAATAAAAATAATGCAATATTTAATTTGACGTAATTGGATCCTTGAATAGGTCAATAATTCATATCGACATTGATTTCGATTCGTTATTTCTGTTTTAAGAAAGAAACAGTCTGCATGGCATCTTTGTGTTTTTAGGGTCAAAATTGCAACATTTTCTTGTTAAATGTCACCTGTTTGCTCTTTTAAACCACTGTTTATGTTTTGTATTTTTTTATGGTATTTTTAGAATGTGCCGTTAAAAAATTCCCTGCGGGCCGCAAATGGCCCCTGGACCGCAATTTGGACGTCCCTGCTTGTGTGTTTAATTAGCTGTTTATGATGTGTGGCACAATGTTTGGTTTGGGACTAGTCCCTGCTGCCCTAGATTTTGGGTAATGGGAGGCTTGAAAAGGTCCTCAACCACCTGATTGATGATGTCATTGAAGTGATCCTGATCTTTGTAGACCGGCCGTTTAGACGACGTGGACTCAGGCCAAATCCTTTAGTAATCTTATCACTTTGCACAGACAACAAGTAAGTCGTTCTTTAAATTTCCCAGCGTCATTAAGCGTCTCTATCCGTGAGGGACAAAAGCGGCCCTAAAGATGGAAATGTTCCGATAACAACAGAGACGATTTGCAGGAAGGAAATAACCAAATCCTTTGAGGGATTCTCCAATCAGCGTCTCTTCAACGCCGTCTAGAAACTTCTCTTCAGGACTGCGTTTGTTGGTCCGAAGACTTGAGGTTCTGTGCACAGCAGAGCTTTATTACTTTCAAAATGGTAGCTCTTGTCTTGGAGGACATCATTCACCCCCTGAAAAGTTTCTCATCAAACCTGATCACTGTCATTCTTTCCTTTGGTCCCGGCAAACGTTTTCTGTCAAATCCCATAAAAAACAAACGCCTCAAGCCGATCTCAAAAAGGGAACTTGTTGTTCGGACCTGGTCTGGACTGCCCAGTCGAATAGTCATCAACTGTCTTAACGATTAGTCGTCTACGAACACTTTAATCATCGACTAATCATCAACTGTCTTTACGATTAGTCGTCTACAAACATTTTAATCATCGACTAATCATCAACTGTCTTAACGATTAGTCGTCTACAAACACTTTAATCATCGACTAATCATCAACTGTCTTTACGATTAGTCGTCTACAAACATTTTAATCATCGACTAATCATCAACTGTCTTAACTATTAGTCGACTATGGACATTTTGATCATCAACTTATCATCAACTGTTTTAATGATTAGTCAACTACAAAAATGTTGATCGTCAACTGGTCTTCAACTGTCTTAACGATTAGTCGACGACAAACATTTTGATCGTCAACGTATCATTAACTGTTTTTATGATTAGTCAACTACAAACATTTTGCTCGTCAAATAGTCTTTAACTGTCTTAACGATTAGTCGACTATGATATTTTGATCATCGACTAGTCATCAACTGTTTTAACAATTAGTCATCTATGAACATTTTGATCCTCGAGTAGTCATCAACTGTCTTAACGATTAGTCAACTACGAACATTTTGATCGTCAACTAGTCATAAACTGTCTTAACGATTAGTCGACGACAAACATTTTGATCGTCAACTTATCATCAACTGTTTTAATGATTAGTCAACTACAAACATTTTGATCGTCAACTAGTCTTTAACTGTCTTAATGATTAGTCATCTACGAACATTTTGATTGTTAACTAGTCATTAACTGTTTTAAATATTAGTCGACTACCATCATTTTGCTCGTCAACTTTTTTAATTATTAGTCAACTGCAAACATTTTGATCGTCAACTTATCATCAACTTTTTTAATGATTAGTCAACTACAAACATTTTGATCGTCACCTAGTCTACAAATGTCTTAACGATTAGTCAACTACAAACATTTTGATTGTCGAATAGTCATCAACTGTCTTAACGATTAGTCGTCTACAAACATTTTTATCATCGGCTAATTATCAACTGTCTTAACGATTAGTCGACTACGGACATTTTCATCAATAACTAGTCATCAACTGTCTTAACGATTAGTCGACGACAAACATTTTGATCGTCAACTTATCATCAACTGTTTTAATGATTAGTCAACTACAAACATTTTGATCGTCAACTAGTCTTTAACTGTCTTAACAATTACTCGACTATGAATATTTTGCTCATCAACTAGTCATCAACTGTCTTAACAATTAGTCATCTATGAACATTTTGATCCTCGACTAGTCATCAACTGTCTTAAGGATTAGTCGACTACGAAAATTTTGATCGTCAACTAGTCATCAACTGTATTAATGATTAGTAATCTATGAACATTTTGATCATTAACTAGTCATTAACTGTCTTGAATATTAATCGACTACCATCATTTTGATCGTCAACTTATCATCAACTTTTTTAATGATTAGTCAACTACAAACATTTTGATCGTCACCTAGTCTACAAATGTCTTAACGATTAGTCAACTACGAACATTTTGATTGGCGAATAGTCATCGACTGTCTTAACGATTAGTCGTCTACAAACCTTTTGATCATCGACTAATTATCAACTGTCTTAACGATTAGTCGACTACGGACATTTTCATCATCAACTAGTCATGAACTGTCTTAACGATTAGTCGACGACAAACATTTTGATCGTCAACTTATCATCAACTGTTTTAACGATTAGTCAACTACAAACATTTTGATCGTCAATTAGTCTTTAACTGTCTTAACGATTAGTCGACTATGATAATTTTGATCATCGACTAGTCATCAACTGTCTTAACAATTAGTCATCTATGAACATTTTGATCCTCGAGTAGTCATCAACTGTCTTAACGATTAGTCGTCTACAAATATTTTGATCATCGACTAATTATCATCCGTCTTAACGATTAGTCGACTACGGACATTTTCATCATCAACTAGTCATCAACTGTCTTAAAGATTAGTCGACGACAAACATTTTGATCGTCAACTTATCATCGACTGTTTTAATGATTAGTCGACGACAAACATTTTGATCGTCAACTTATCATCAACAGTTTTAATGATTAGTCAACTACAAACATTTTGATCGTCAACTAGTCTTTAACTGTCTTAACAATTAGTCGACTATGAATATTTTGCTCATCAACTAGTCATCAACTGTCTTAACAATTAGTCATCTATGAACATTTTGATCCTCGACTAGTCATCAACTGTCTTAAGGATTAGTCGACTACGAACATTTTGATCGTCAACTAGTCATAAACTGTCTTAACGATTAGTCGACGACAAACATTTTGATCGTCAACTTATCATCAACTGTTTTAATGATTAGTCAACTACAAACATTTTGATCGTCAACTAGTCTTTAACTGTCTTAATGATTAGTCATCTACGAACATTTTGATTGTTAACTAGTCATTAAGTGTTTTAAATATTAGTCGACTACCATCATTTTGCTTGTCAACTTTTTTAATTATTAGTCAACTGCAAACATTTTGATCGTCAACTTATGATCAACTTTTTTAATGATTAGTCAACTACAAACATTTTGATCGTCACCTAGTCTACAAATGTCTTAACGATTAGTCAACTACAAACATTTTGATTGTTGAATAGTCATCAACTGTCTTAACGATTAGTCGTCTACAAACATTTTTATCATCGACTAATTATCAACTGTCTTAACGATTAGTCGACTACGGACATTTTCATCAACAACTAGTCATCAACTGTCTTAACGATTAGTCGACGACAAACATTTTGATCGTCAAGTTATCATCAACTGTTTAATGATTAGTCAACTACAAACATTTTGATCGTCAACTAGTCTTTAACTGTCTTAACAATTAGTCGACTATGAATATTTTGCTCATCAACTAGTCATCAACTGTCTTAACAATTAGTCATCTATGAACATTTTGATCCTCGACTAGTCATCAACTGTCTTAAGGATTAGTCGACTACGAACATTTTGATCGTCAACTAGTCATAAACTGTCTTAACGATTAGTCGACGACAAACATTTTGATCGTCAACTTATCATCAACTGTTTTAATGATTAGTCAACTACAAACATTTTGATCGTCAACTAGTCTTTAACTGTCTTAATGATTAGTCATCTACGAACATTTTGATTGTTAACTAGTCATGAACTGTTTTAAATATTAGTCGACTACCATCATTTTGCTCGTCAACTTTTTTAATTATTAGTCAACTGCAAACATTTTGATCGTCAACTTATCATCAACTTTTTTAATGATTAGTCAACTACAAACATTTTGATCGTCACCTAGTCTACAAATGTCTTAACGATTAGTCAACTACAAACATTTTGATTGTCGAATAGTCATCAACTGTCTTAACGATTAGTCGTCTACAAACATTTTTATCATCGACTAATTATCAACTGTCTTAACGATTAGTCGACTACGGACATTTTCATCAACAACTAGTCATCAACTGTCTTAACGATTAGTCGACGACAAACATTTTGATCGTCAAGTTATCATCAACTGTTTAATGATTAGTCAACTACAAACATTTTGATCGTCAACTAGTCTTTAACTGTCTTAACAATTAGTCGACTATGAATATTTTGCTTATCAACTAGTCATCAACTGTCTTAACAATTAGTCATCTATGAACATTTTGATCCTCGACTAGTCATCAACTGTCTTAAGGATTAGTCGACTACGAAAATTTTGATCGTCAACTAGTCATCAACTGTATTAATGATTAGTAATCTACGAACATTTTGATCATTAACTAGTCATAAACTGTCTTGAATATTAGTCGACTACCATCATTTTGATCGTCAACTTATCATCAACTTTTTTAATGATTAGTCAACTACAAACATTTTGATCGTCACCTAGTCTACAAATGTCTTAACGATTAGTCAACTACGAACATTTTGATTGTCGAATAGTCATCAACTGTCTTAACGATTAGTCGACGACAAACATTTTGATCGTCAACTTATCATCAACTGTTTTAATGATTAGTCAACTACAAACATTTTGATCGTCAACTAGTCTTTAACTGTCTTAACAATTAGTCGACTATGAATATTTTGCTCATCAACTAGTCATCAACTGTTTTAACAATTAGTCATCTATGAACATTTTGATCCTCGACTAGTCATCAACTGTCTTAAGGATTAGTCGACTATGAAAATTTTGATCGTCAACTAGTCATCAACTGTATTAATGATTAGTAATCTACGAACATTTTGATCATTAACTAGTCATTAATTGTCTTAAATATTAGTCGACTACCATCATTTTGATCGTCAACTTATCATCAACTGTTTTAATGATTAGTCAACTACAAACATTTTGATCGTCAACTAGTCTGCAAATGTCTTAAAGATTAGTCAACTACGAACATTTTGATTGTCGAATAGTCTTCAACTGTCTTAACGGTTAGTCGTCTCCAAACATTTTGATCGTCGACTCATTATCAACTGTTAATGATTAGTCATCTACAAACCTTTTGATTGTCTACTAGTCATCAACGGTCTTAACGATTAGTTAACTATGAACATTTTGATCTTTGACTAGTCATTACTGTCTTAACAATTAGTTGACTACGAAAATTTTGATCATCAACTAGTCATCAAATGTCTTAACAATTAATACAAAACCAACATTTTGAACGTTGACCAGTCATCAACTGTCTTAAGGATTAGCGGTCTACAAACATTTTGATTGTTGACTAGTCATCAACTAACTTAAGGATTAGTCGTCTATAAACATTTTTAATCGTTGACTAGTCATCAACTGTCTTAATGATTAGCATCTACGAGTATTTTGATCGTCGACCAGTCATCAACTGTCTTAACGATTAGTTCACTACGAACATTTTGATCTTCAACTAGTCATCAAATGTCTTAACAATTAGTACACTACCAACATTTTGAACGGTGACTATTAATCAACTCTCTTAATGATTAGTCGTCTACAAACATTTTGATTGTTGGCTAGTCATCAACTAACTTAAGGATTAGTCGTCTATAAACATTTTTAATCGTTGACTAGTCATCAACCGTCTTAATGATTAGCATCTACGAGTATTTTGATCGTCGACAAGTCATCAACTGTCTTAACGATTAGTTCACTACGAACATTTTGCTCATCAACCAGTCATCAAATGTCTTAACAATTAGTACACTACCAGCATTTTGAACGGTGACTATTCATCAACTCTCTTAACGATTAGTCGTCTAAAAACATTTTGATCGTTGACTAGTTATTAACTAACTTAAGGATTAGTCGTCTACAAAGATTTTTGATCGTTAACTAGTCATCAACTCTCTTAATTATTAGTCATCTACGAACATTTTGATCGTCAACTAATCATCAACTGTGTTAACGATTAGTCGACTACAAACATTTTGATCATCAACTAGTCATCAACTCTCTTAACAATTAGTCATCTATGAACATTTTGATCGTCGACTAGTCATCAACTGTCTTAACGATTAGTCGACTACGGACATTTTGATTGTCAACTAGTCATCAACTGTATTAATGATTATTCATTTAGGACCATTTTGATCATCGACTAGTCATCAACTGTCTTAAATATTAGTCTACTACCAACATTTTGATCGTCAACTTATCATCCACTGTTTCAATGATTACAAACATTTTGATCGTTGACTAGTCATCAACTGTGCTAACAATTAGTCATCTATGAACATTTTGATCGTCAACTAGTCATCAACTAACTTAATGATTAGTCGACTACAAAAATATTGATCGTCTACTAGGCATCGACTATCCTAACGATTAGTCGACTACGAACATTTTGATCATCGACTTGTCATAGGCTACCTTGCCAATTAGTCAACTAAAAACATTTTGATCATTGACTAGTCATCGACTATCTTAATGCCTAGTCGACCACTACCATTTTGATCGTCAATTAGTCATCAAATGTCTAAAGGATTAGTTTACTACAAACATTTGATCATGGGCTAGTCATCGACTATCTTAACGATTAGTAGACTACGGACATTTCGATCGTCGACTTGTCATCGACTACCTTAGCAATTAGTTGAATACAAACATTTTGATCGTTGACTAGTCATCGTATATCTAAACGATTAGTAGACTACTAACATTTTGATCGGCAACTAGTCATCAACTGTCTAAAGGACTAGTCTTCTACAAACATTTTGATGGTCGACTAGTCATCGACTAACTTAAGGATTAGTTTACTGCAAACATTTTGATTGTGGGCTAGTTATCGTCTATCTTAACGATTAATAGACTACGAACATTTTGATCGTCGACTTGGCATCGACTACCTTAGCAATTAGTTGAATACAAACATTTTGATCGTTGACTAGTCATCGTATATCCAAACGATTAGTAGACTACTAACATTTTGATCGGCAACTAGTCATCAACTGTCTAAAGGACTGGTCTTCTACAAACATTTTGATGGTCGACTAGTCATCGACTAACTTAAAGATTAGTTTACTGCAAATATTTTGATCATGGGCTAGTCATCGACTATCTTAACGATTAGTAGACTACGAACATTTTGATCGTCGACTTGTCCTCAACTACCTTAGCAATTAGTTGAATACAAACATTTTGATCGTTGACTAGTCATCGTCTATCTTAACGATTAGTAGACTACTAACATTTTGATCGGCAACTAGTCATCAACTGTCTAAAGGATTAGTCTTCTACAAACATTTGATCGTGGATTATTCATCGACTAAGTTAAGGATTAGTTTACTGTAAACATTTTGATTGTGGGCTAGTCATCGTCCATCTTAACGATTAGTTGACTACGAACATTTTGATCGTCGACTTGTCATTGACTACCTTAGCAATTAGTTGAATACAAACATTTTGATCGTTGACTAGTCATCGTATATCTAAACGATTAGTAGACTACTAACATTTTGATCGGCAACTAGTCATCAACTGTCTAAAGGACTAGTCTTCTACAAACATTTTGATGGTCGACTAGTCATCGACTAACTTAAAGATTAGTTTACTGCAAACATTTTGATCATGGGCTAGTCATCGACTATCTTAACGATTAGTAGACTACGAACATTTTGATCGTCGACTTGTCATCGACTACCTTAGCAATTAGTTGAATACAAACATTTTGATCGTTGGCTAGTCATCGTATATCCAAACGATTAGTAGACTACTAACATTTTGATCGGCAACTAGTCATCAACTGTCTAAAGGACTAGTCTTCTACAAACATTTTGATGGTCGACTAGTCATCGACTAACTTAAGGATTAGTTTACTGCAAACATTTTGATTGTGGGCTAGTTATCGTCTATCTTAACGATTAGTAGACTACGAACATTTTGATCGTCGACTTGTCCTCGACTACCTTAGCAATTAGTTGAATACAAACATTTTGATCTTTGACTAGTCATCGTATATCTTAACGATTAGTACACTACTAACATGTTGATCGGCAACTAGTCATCAACTGTCTGAAGGATTAGTCTTCTACAAACATTTTGATGGTCGACTAGTCATCGACTAACTTAAAGATTAGTTTACTGCAAATATTTTGATCATGGGCTAGTCATCGACTATCTTGACGATTAGTAGACTACGAACATTTTGATCGTCGACTTGTCCTCGACTACCTTAGCAATTAGTTGAATACAAACATTTTGATCGTTGACTAGTCATCGTATATCTTAACGATTAGTACACTACTAACATTTTGATCGGCAACTAGTCATCAACTGTCTGAAGGATTAGTCTTCTACAAACATTTTGATGGTCGACTAGTCATCGACTAACTTAAAGATTAGTTTACTGCAAATATTTTGATCATGGGCTAGTCATCGACTATCTTGACGATTAGTAGACTACGAACATTTTGATCGTCGACTTGTCCTCGACTACCTTAGCAATTAGTTGAATACAAACATTTTGATCGTTGAATAGTCATCGTATATCTTAACGATTAGTACACTACTAACATTTTGATCGGCAACTAGTCATCAACTGTCTAAAGGACTAGTCTTCTACAAACATTTTGATGGTCAACTAGTCATCGACTAACTTAAAGATTAGTTTACTGCAAACATTTTGATCATGGGCTAGTCATCGACTATCTTAACGATTAGTAGACTACGAACATTTTGATCGTCGACTTGTCATCGACTACCTTAGCAATTAGTTGAATACAAGCATTTTGATCGTTGACTAGTCATGGTCTATCTAAACGATTAGTAGACTATGAACATTTTGATCGTCGACTTGTCATCGACTACCTTAGCGTTTAGTTGAATACAAACATTTTGGTCATTGACTATTCATCATCTATCTTAACGATTAGTAGACTATGAATATTTAGAACATCGACCTGTCATCGACCATTTTAGGGATTAGTCGACTATGAACATTTTCATGGTTGACTAGTCATCGTTTATCTTAACGATTAGTAGACTATGAACATTTTGACTGGAGGGCTTGTTTCATGTTAAAATTACGTCTTGGGGGAGGGGCTAGCACTTGATTATATTTTCTTTCAATGGAAGCTTTCAAATCTGAGCTATAGTACGTCATTGAACCATCGAAACTCCGTCTGCGCTCCTTTTTCCTCTCGGCTATTTCATGCGCCGATCGATTGGCGTCTCGGAGGAAAAGGGAAAGTCCAAACAAAATCTGTCTTATTTGTCCAGCTTGTTTCAACTGGACTTAACCGAGCTTTGTTTAATGTCAGCCTGAGACCTCGGCCGAGAAACAGTCATCTTCCGTTTCCTTCTAAAACCCTGACTGAACTCTGGCCGCACTCATCCGTCATTGATCCGGCAGTCCACTAATTATTCCATAGATCGGTCCTGATCGAAGGGCATCTGGTCCTCTCAGCAGACCCTCCAATGGCCTCAAACAAAATGTGCTTGATATTGATAAAAACAAATAAAGATGTAATGTCATTTGCAAGGAGACAATCTGTGCTCCTAATCAAATCCAAAGTCTCAGCCAAGGGAGTGAAGTCTGCCGGCTTCTAGGCTGGAAATGTAGTCTTGAGAGGACATGGCCTGGACTTCCTGGCTGAGATGAAAGTCGGCGGCTGTGCTTTGAAGTGGATTGATTGGACGCGTCTGATAGCTGGTGCTGTGTTTGTGTCTCACATAAAAGCTAGGATTCAAAGGAATGCTGCAAATGGCCGCGGACCACCTGTTCCTCGCCTCAGGACACCATGTTGAACCGTTTGTTAGCAGGTTAGCTCGAATGATGTTAGCTTTGCCACGCAGCCTAAAATGAAATATTCGATCGCTGATCAGTCAACTGGTTTTGGATTGTTGGGTTTTAAACTCCACAACGTCAATCAATCAATGTTTACCTATACAGCCCTAAATCACTAGTGTCTCAAAGGGCTGCACAAAGCACAACACAAACCACTACGACATCCTCGTTAGGCCCACATAAGGGCAAGGAAAACTCACACCCAGTGGGACGTCGGTGACAATGATGACTATGAGAACCTTGGAGAGGACGAAAGCAATGGATGTCGAACCGCTCTAACATGATACTGTGAAAGTTCAATCCGTAATGGATCCAACACAGCCGCGAGAGTCCAGTCCAAAGCGGATTCAACACAGCAGCGAGAGTCCCGTTCACAGCGGAGCCAGCAGGAAACCATCCCAAGCGGAGGCGGATCAGCAGCGCAGGGATGTCCCCAAGCTGATACACAGGCAAGCGGTCCATGCTGGGTCCCGAATCTGGACAGCCAGTACGTCATCCATGGCCACCGGATCGGACCGGACCCCCTCCACAAGGGAGAGTGGGACATAGGAGAAAAAGAAAAGAAACGGCAGATCAACTGGTCTAAAAAGGGAGTCTATTTAAAGGCTAGAGTATACAAATTAGTTTTACGGTGAGACTTAAATGCTTCTACTGAGGTAGCATCTCGAACTGTTACCGGGAGGGCATTCCAGAGTACTGGAGCCCGAATTGAAAACGCTCTATAGCCCGCAGACTTTTTTTGGGCTTTGGGAATCACTAATAAGCCGGAGTCCTTTGAACGCAGATTTCTTGCCGGTACATACGGTACAATACAATCGGCAAGATAGGATGGAGCTAGACCGTGTAGTAATTCGTCCTTCTGCGTTTTTCAACAGTCCGGGGTTTCCGCTGTCGTATTATACGCTTCATAATTCGCTACACATTATTGATTGGAGACATGTCTGGACTGCAGGCCGGCCAGGAAAGTGCCCGCACTCTTTTTTTTACGAACCCACGCTGTTGTAACACTTGTCTTGCTGAAATAAGCAGGGGCGTCCATGAAAAAGACAGCGCTTAGATTGCAGCATATGTTGTTCCAAAACCTGTATGTACTTTTCAGCTTTAATGGTGCCTTCACAGATGTGTAAGTTACCCATGCCTTGGGCACTAATGCACCCACATACCATCACACATGCTGGCTTTTCAACTTTGCGTCGATAACAGTCTGGATGGTTCACTTCCCCTTTGGTCTGGATGACACAATGTTGTATAATTCCAAAAACAATTTTAAATGTGGACTCGTCAGACAACAGAACACTTTTCCACTTTGCATCAGTCCATCTTAGATGATCTCGGGCCCAGAGAAGCCGGCGGCATTTCTGGATGTTGTTGATAAATGGCTTTTGCTTTGCATAGTAGAGCTTTAACTTGCACTTACAGATGTAGCGACAAATTGTATTTAGTGACAGTTTTTTTTTCTGAAGTGTTCCTGAGCCCATGTGGTGATATCCTTCAGAGATTGATGTCGGTTTTTTGATACAGTGCCGTCTGAGGGATCGAAGGTCACGGTCATTCAATGTTGGTTTCCGGCCATGCTGCTTACGTGGAGTGATTTCTCCAGATTCTCTGAACCTTTTGATGATATTATGGAGCGTAGATGTTGAAATCTCTAAATTTCTTGCAATTGCACTTTGAGAAATGTTCCTAAACTGTTTGACTATTTGCTCACGCAGTTGTGGACAAAGGGGTGTACCTCGCCCCATCCTTTCTTGTGAAAGACTGAGCATTTTTTGGGAAGCTGCTTTTATATCCAATCATGACACCCACCTGTTCCCAATTAGCCTGCACACCTGTGGGATGTTCCAAATAAGTGTTTGATGAGCATTCCTCATCTTTATCAGTATTTATTGCCACCTTTCCCAACTTCTTTGTCACGTGTTGCTGGCATCAAATTCTAAAGTTAATGATTATTTGCCAAAAAAAAAAATAATTGTTTATGAGTTTGAAAATCAAATATGTTGTCTTTGTAGCATATTCAACTGAATATGGGTTGAAAATTATTTGTAAATTATTGTACTCCGTTTATATTTACATCTAAAACAATTTCCCAACTCATATGGAAATGGGGTTTTTATATATATATATATATATATATATATATATATATATATATATATATATATATGTATATATATATATAGAGAGAGAGATACTCCAATTATGTATTAAATTTGTCTTTTATTAAACACAATGTACAATTTATTTAATAAAAGTGTCTAGTAGCACAATATCTATACGAAAACAAAAAAGAACAATCGGCTTTTACGTTATTTAAATTATTTAAGTTTTGCCCTCTAAGCTTTCAAGTCTGCAAAGACTTGGTCCCTGACTTTATAAACAATAACAAAAGCCACTCCAAAATATTTTGCAATAATAAGAACAAGAAGAATGATGTAAAGGCTTTAATCGGCTGATATACTAGGTATCGGTAGTATCGGTATCTGGATCGTTCACCCCTCCGTTACAGTGAAGTTACCTCAATATGTGTAGCAGGATTCCTTTTCCTCGAGTCCTCCAGTGATAATGTACTTCTCATGAACATAGTTCGTTTCCCTCCAACGAGGCGAGGATTAGCATCTTAGAAGCGGCTTCGCACTGTGGATAGACGACGTGTTCCTTGCGGTTTGATCTCATTTTCTGGCCGCTTTTCTGGAATCCAGTGGACCTGTGTGACAAGATCACAATCTCGAGCCCGTAAACATTGGGACACAGCAGCGAAACATCTGGCCCTGATCCCAGCGAGAACCTCAGCCAGTTCATCCGTCATGAAAACCAACACAATCCGTTATGTCGCCCGACGACACAACTCTTCTTGGAGCTCTTAAATTCCACTTCACACTACCTGCTCGCCACCACGCAGCATTTAGCAGCTAAGGAGCCGGAAACTCCCCCAAGGAGTCCCGCGCCCATTAATCTTCCCCCAGCACAAGCCTTCCTGTGGAAGTGTGGGATGGCCAAGGAGGCCAAAGCTCACGGGAGTCACCACCATGAAAATACCACCTTTTGTAAACGGCTAAGAAAATACTGGTCATGTGCGGGGAATGGCCGATGGGTGCTTACGGGTGTCGGAACCTGTCAAATCTTACCATTTATGTCAGAGTTAGTTTGTGACGAACCCCAAGATGCATGGAGTGAAAAAACATGATTTAATAAAAAATAATAGAACTAGAACAAACAAAAGGGTACTAACACAAAGCGCGCACGAGGCGACTAACAATCTAAGGGAGCTAGCATGGGAGCAAGAAAATAAACGGAGTTTCGCATGGATGCTACCTAAAACAAAAAGGCCTAGCGTGGAAGCTAGCAGGTCTCGAGCAGGAAACGGAAGTCGTACATGAAGTATGAAAACAAACTTGGAAGCGGGGAACAAAAGGCAGTAACTTAAAAAACGCAATAAAATAAAGCCTAGCGCAACGCTGCATTGACAAAACACGACAAGTAGCAACGACAAGAGCGACATCGACATGACAATAATCCAGCGCTCGACTGAAGGACAAAACAGGTTCGAATAGGAGCGGGCTGATTGACACCAGGTGTGGTCAGGTGCCAATCAGCCGCTGCTGAGGGAAAACAGCGCACAGGGGAAAAAACAGGAAACAGACTAAATAAGAGTGCAGACAGGAACTACAAACAGGAAATACTAAACACAGAGGAAAAAGTAAAAGACAAACAAACTGTCAGTGACAAGCCTGACACATTTCAACCGTAAACGTTGTCTATTTTACTCATATTAATTATTATACACATATTTGTTGAAGTGTTAGCTATTACAAGTATTTTTCTTAGAATTTTAAGTAAAAATTTCAACCGTAAAATTGGTCTATTTTTTACTTATATTAAATATCATGCAATATTTGTTGAAGTATTAGTTATTAAAAGTATTTTTCTTTGAATTTTAAGTTGAAGTCTTAGTATTTAAATCATAAAATCTGTTTATTTATACTAATATTAGATAATACGCACATATTTTTTTAAGTAGTAAAAGTTGAAATCAGTAAAATCTATTTTACCGATATTAAATATTTTACACATATTTGTTGAAGTATTAGCTATTAAAAGTATTTTTGTTTAAATTTTAATTTGAAATCTTAGTATTTCAACCATAAAATTGGTGCAGTTTACTTATATTAAATATTATACACATATTTGTTTAAGTATTAGCTATTAAAAGTATTTTTCTTTGAATTTTAAGTTAAAATCTTAGCATTTCAACCGTACTTACATTAAATATTATACACCTTTTTTTCAATCTTAGCATTTCAACCATAAAATTGGTATATTTTACTTATATTAAATATCATGCACATATTTGTTTAAGTATTAGTTATTAAAAGTATTTTTCTATGAATTTTAAGTTGAAGTGTTAGTATTTAAACCGTAAAATCTGTTTATTTTACTAATATTAAATAATATGCACATATTTTTTTAAGTAGTAAAAGTTGAAATCTGTAAAATATATTTGACTTATATTAAATATTTTACACATATTTGTTGAAGTATTAGCTATTAAAAGTATTTTTGTTTAAATTTTAAGTTGAAATCTTAGAATTTCAACCATAAAATTGGTGTAGCTTACTTATATTAAATATTATACACATATTTGTTTAAGTATTAGCTATTAAAAGTATTTTTTCTTTGAATTTTAACTTAAAATCTTAGCATTTCAACCGTACTTATATTAAATATTATACACATTTTTTTTTAAATCTTAGCATTTCAACCATAAAATTGGTATATTTTACTTATATTAAATATCATGCACATATTTGTTTAAGTATTAGTTATTAAAAGTATTTTTATTTGAATTTTAAGTTGAAGTGTTAGTATTTAAACCGTAAAATCTGTTTATTTTACTAATATTAAATAATATGCACATGTTTTTAAGTAGTAAAAGTTGAAATCTGTAAAATGTATTTGACTTACATTAAATATTTTACACATATTTGATGAAGCATTAGCGCTTACAAGTATTTTTTTTAGAATAGTAAGTTGAAATCTGAGCATTTCAACCAAATAATTGGTATTTCACTTATATTCAATATTATACACATATTTGTTGAAGTATAAACTATTAAAATTATTTTTCTTTGATTTTTAAGTTAAAATATGAACATTTCAATCGTACTTATATTAATTATTAAACACATGTTTTTTTTTTAACTTAGCATTTCAACCACAAAATTGGTGTATTTTACTTATATAACATATCATGCAAATATTTGTTTAAGTATTAGCTATTAAAATTATTTTTCTTTGAATTTAAAGTTGAAATCTAAGCATTTCAACCGTAAAATTCGTCTATTTTACTTGTATAAAATATTTTACAAATATTTGTTGAAGTATTAGCTATTAAAAGTATTTTTGTTTGAATTTTATGTTGAAATCTTAGCATTTCAACCGTAAAATTGGTCTAGTTTACTTATATTAATTATTGTACACATATTTTGTCTATCAGTTATTACAAGTATTTTTTTTAGAATTGTAAGTTGAAATCTGAGCATATCAACCCAAAAATTGGTCTATTTTACTGATATTAAATATAAAACACAAATTTGTTTAAGTATTAGCTATTAAAAGTAGTTTTCTTTCAATTTTAATTTGAAACCTTAACATTTAAACCGTACTTATATTAAATATTATACACACATTTTTTTTAATCTTAGCATTTCAACCGTAAAACTGGTCTATTTCAGGTATATTAAATATTATGCACATATTTTTTCAATTATTAGCTATTCAAATTATTTTTCTTTGAATTTTAAGTTGAAATCTGAGGATTTCAACTGTAAAAGTTGTCTATTTTACTTTATTAAATATTAAACACATATTTGTTTAAGTATTAGTTATTAAAAGTTTTTTTCTTAGAATTTTAAGTTGAAATCTGAGCATTTCAACGGTAAAATTGTTCTTGTTTTACTTATTTTAAATATTATGGACATATATGTTTAAGTACTAGTTATTAAAATCATTATTCTTTAAATTTTAAATTGAAATCCGAGCATTTCAACCGTAAAATATTTATATTTTTCTTATACTAAATAGTATGCACAAGTTTGCGTATTAGTATTTAAAAGTATGTTTCTTTCAATTTTAAGTTGAAATCTTATCATTTCAACTGTAAAATCATTATATTTTATTAATATTAAATAATGTGCACATATTTCTTTAAGTAACAATTAACACAAGTATTTTTGTTTGGATTTTAAGTTGAAATCTTAGCATTTCAACCATAAAATTGGTCTTCCCTTGTTTTATTGGTATTTAACTTTATTAAACGTTTGGGCAGAATTGTATTCAACAAAACCAGTTTTACGTTAAGTAATAAAAACATTAGTACGTTTATTTCATGGAAGAACATGGTCCCCTGAAGGAAGGTCACGTGTTGCCACGGCAACAAATAGCTGACTAAATATCAGCTAAAAACTACTAAATTTTTTGCAAAAAAACCCAACAACTAAAAACTAGTAAAATAATCTGTTTGTGTGTCAGAATTGATTGGTTATGTTTCCTGTGTGTCTGCGGTCATTTCCTGTCTTATTTTAGTTCAACTTCCTGTATGAGTGCTCCTTTCCCTCACCTGTCCCTGATTGGCAGCCTGGCACACCTGCGTGCAGTTGCCAATCAGTCTGCCATTTATGCCTGCCTCGCCCTCCAGTCAGGGCTCCGGCTCACTTTTACTGTTTGTGGGTCCGACAGGTGAGAGTCTTCCGATTTACATCCACTCTTTGTGGGTATGTCAGGTGAGGGTCTTCTGGTCAACTTTTACTGTTTGTGGGTACGTCAGGTGAGGATCTTCTGGTTTACTTCAACTGTTTGTGGGTATGTCAGGTGAGGGTCTTCTGGTTTAGGTGAGGGTCTTCTGGTTTACTTTTACTGTTTGTGGGTATGTCAGGTGAGGGTCTTCTGGTTTACTTTTACTGTTTGTGGGTATGTCAGGTGAGGGTCTTCTGGTCAACTTTTACTGTTTGTGGGTACGTCAGGTGAGGATCTTCTGGTTTACTTCAACTGTTTGTGGGTATGTCAGGTGAGGGTCTTCTGGTTTAGGTGAGGGTCTTCTGGTTTACTTTTACTGTTTGTGGGTATGTCAGGTGAGGGTCTTCTGGTTTACTTCTACTGTTTGTGGGTACGTCAGGAGAGGGTCTTCTTGGTAAATTTGACTGTTAGTGGGTATGTCAGGTGAGGGTCTTCTTGGTAAATTTGACTGTTTGTGGGTATGTCAGGTGAGGGTCTTCTTGGTAAATTTGACTGTTTGTGGGTATGTCAGGTGAGGGTCTTCTCGGTAAATTTGACTGTTTGTGGGTATGTCAGGTGAGGGTCTTCTTGGTAAATTTGACTGTTTGTGGGTATGTCAGGTGAGGGCCTTCTGGTAAACTTTTACTGTTTGTGGGTACGTCAGGTGAGGGTCTTCTTGGTAAATTTGACTGTTTGTGGGCATGTCAGGTGAGGGTCTTCTGGTCAACTTTGACTGTGGGTACATCAGGTAAGGGGCTTCTGGTTTATTTCTACTGTTTGTGGGTATGTCAGGTGAGGGTCTTCTGGTTTACTTCTACTGTTTGTGGGTATGTCAGGTGAGGGTCTTCTGGTTTAGGTGAGGGTCTTCTGGTTTACTTTTACTGTTTGTGGGTATGTCAGGTGAGGGTCTTCTGGTTTACTTCTACTGTTTGTGGGTACGTCAGGAGAGGGTCTTCTTGGTAAATTTGACTGTTAGTGGGTATGTCAGGTGAGGGTCTTCTTGGTAAATTTGACTGTTTGTGGGTATGTCAGGTGAGGGTCTTCTTGGTAAATTTGACTGTTTGTGGGTATGTCAGGTGAGGGTCTTCTCGGTAAATTTGACTGTTTGTGGGTATGTCAGGTGAGGGTCTTCTTGGTAAATTTGACTGTTTGTGGGTATGTCAGGTGAGGGTCTTCTCGGTAAATTTGACTGTTTGTGGGTATGTCAGGTGAGGGTCTTCTTGGTAAATTTGACTGTTTGTAGGTATGTCAGGTGAGGGCCTTCTGGTAAACTTTTACTGTTTGTGGGTACGCCAGGTGAGGGTCTTCTTGGTAAATTTGACTGTTTGTGGGTATGTCAGGTGAGGGTCTTCTGGTCAACTTTGACTGTTTGTGGGTACATCAGGTAAGGGGCTTCTGGTTTATTTCTACTGTTTGTGGGTATGTCAGGCGAGGGTCTTCTGGTTTACTTCTACTGTTTGTGGGTATGTCAGGTGAGGGTCTTCTGGTTTACTTCTACTGTTTGTGGGTACGTCAGGTGAGGGTCTTCTGGTCAACTTTGACTGTTTGTGGGTACATCAGGTAAGGGGCTTCTGGTTTATTTCTACTGTTTGTGGGTATGTCAGGTGAGGGTCTTCTGGTTTACTTCTACTGTTTGTGGGTATGTCAGGTGAGGGTCTTCTGGTTTACTTCTACTGTTTGTGGGTACGTCAGGTGAGGGTCTTCTGGTCAACTTTGACTGTTTGTGGGTACATCAGGTAAAGGGCTTCTGGTTTACTTCTACTGTTTGTGGGTATGTCAGGAGAGGGCCTTCTGGTAAACTTTTACTGTTTGTGGGTACGTCAGGTGAGGGTCTTCTTGGTAAATTTGACTGTTTGTGGGCATGTCAGGTGAGGGTCTTCTGGTCAACTTTTACTGTTTGTGGGTATGTCAGGTGAGAGTCTTCTGGTTTACTTCTACTGTTTGTGGGTATGTCAGGAGAGGGCCGTCTGGTAAACTTTTACTGTTTGTGGGTATGTCAGATGAGGGTCTTCTGGTTTAGGTGAGGGTCTTCTGGTTTACTTTTACTGTTTGTGGGTATGTCAGGTGAGGGTCTTCTGGTTTAGGTGAGGGTCTTCTGGTTTACTTTTACTGTTTGTGGGTATGTCAGGTGAGGGTCTTCTGGTTTGGGTGAGGGTCTTCTGGTTTACTTTTACTGTTTGTGGGTACGTCAGTTGAGGGTCTTCTGGTTTACTTCTACTGTTTGTGGGTATGTCAGGTGAGGGTCTTCTGGTTTAGGTGAGGGTCTTCTGGTTTACTTTTACTTTTTGTGGGTATGTCAAGCGGGGGTCTTCTGGTTTACTTCTACTGTTGCTCAGTATGTCAGGTGAGGGTCTTCTGGTCAACTTTTACTGTTTGTGGGTATGTCAGGTGAGGGTCTTCTGGTTTAGGTGAGGGTCTTCTGGTTTACTTTTATTTTTTGTGGGTATGTCAAGCGGGGGTCTTCTGGTTTACTTCTACTGTTGCTCAGTATGTCAGGTGAGGGTCTTCTGGTCAACTTTTACTGTTTGTGGGTATGTCAGGTGAGGGTCTTCTGGTTTACTTCAATTGTTTGTGGGTACGTCAAGTGGGGGTCTTCTGGTTTACTTCTACTGTTTGTGGGTACGTCAGGTGAGGGTCTTCTGGCTCACTTTTACTGTTTGTGGGTACGTCAGGTGAGGGTCTTCTGGTTTACTTCTACTTTTTGTGGGTACGTCAAGTGAGGGTCTTTTGGTTCACTTTTACTGTTTGTGGGTATGTCAGGTGAGGGTCTTCTGGTTTAGGTGAGGGTCTTCTGGTTTACTTTTACTTTTTGTGGGTATGTCAAGCGGGGGTCTTCTGGTTTACTTCTACTGTTGCTCAGTATGTCAGGTGAGGGTCTTCTGGTCAACTTTTACTGTTTGTGGGTATGTCAGGTGAGGGTCTTCTGGTTTACTTCAATTGTTTGTGGGTACGTCAAGTGGGGGTCTTCTGGTTTACTTCTACTGTTTGTGGGTACGTCAGGTGAGGGTCTTCTGGCTCACTTTTACTGTTTGTGGGTACGTCAGGTGAGGGTCTTCTGGTTTACTTCTACTTTTTGTGGGTACGTCAAGTGAGGGTCTTTTGGTTCACTTTTACTGTTTGTGGGTACGCCAGGTGAGGGTCCTCTGGTCAACTTTTACTGTTTGTGGGTACGTCAGGTGAGGGTCTTCTGGTTTACTTCTACTGTTTGTGGGTACGTCAGGTGAGGGTCTTCTGGTCAACTTTGACTGTTTGTGGGTACATCAGGTAAGGGGCTTCTGGTTTATTTCTACTGTTTGTGGGTATGTCAGGTGAGGGTCTTCTGGTTTACTTCTACTGTTTGTGGGTATGTCAGGTGAGGGTCTTCTGGTTTACTTCTACTGTTTGTGGGTACGTCAGGTGAGGGTCTTCTGGTCAACTTTGACTGTTTGTGGGTACATCAGGTAAAGGGCTTCTGGTTTACTTCTACTGTTTGTGGGTATGTCAGGAGAGGGCCTTCTGGTAAACTTTTACTGTTTGTGGGTACGTCAGGTGAGGGTCTTCTTGGTAAATTTGACTGTTTGTGGGCATGTCAGGTGAGGGTCTTCTGGTCAACTTTTACTGTTTGTGGGTATGTCAGGTGAGAGTCTTCTGGTTTACTTCTACTGTTTGTGGGTATGTCAGGAGAGGGCCGTCTGGTAAACTTTTACTGTTTGTGGGTATGTCAGATGAGGGTCTTCTGGTTTAGGTGAGGGTCTTCTGGTTTACTTTTACTGTTTGTGGGTACGTCAGTTGAGGGTCTTCTGGTTTACTTCTACTGTTTGTGGGTATGTCAGGTGAGGGTCTTCTGGTTTAGGTGAGGGTCTTCTGGTTTACTTTTACTGTTTGTGGGTATGTCAGGTGAGGGTCTTCTGGTTTGGGTGAGGGTCTTCTGGTTTACTTTTACTGTTTGTGGGTACGTCAGTTGAGGGTCTTCTGGTTTACTTCTACTGTTTGTGGGTATGTCAGGTGAGGGTCTTCTGGTTTAGGTGAGGGTCTTCTGGTTTACTTTTACTTTTTGTGGGTATGTCAAGCGGGGGTCTTCTGGTTTACTTCTACTGTTGCTCAGTATGTCAGGTGAGGGTCTTCTGGTCAACTTTTACTGTTTGTGGGTATGTCAGGTGAGGGTCTTCTGGTTTAGGTGAGGGTCTTCTGGTTTACTTTTACTTTTTGTGGGTATGTCAAGCGGGGGTCTTCTGGTTTACTTCTACTGTTGCTCAGTATGTCAGGTGAGGGTCTTCTGGTCAACTTTTACTGTTTGTGGGTATGTCAGGTGAGGGTCTTCTGGTTTACTTCAATTGTTTGTGGGTACGTCAAGTGGGGGTCTTCTGGTTTACTTCTACTGTTTGTGGGTACGTCAGGTGAGGGTCTTCTGGCTCACTTTTACTGTTTGTGGGTACGTCAGGTGAGGGTCTTCTGGTTTACTTCTACTTTTTGTGGGTACGTCAAGTGAGGGTCTTTTGGTTCACTTTTACTGTTTGTGGGTACGCCAGGTGAGGGTCCTCTGGTCAACTTTTACTGTTTGTGGGTACGTCAGGTGAGGGTCTTCTGGTTTACTTCTACTGTTTGTGGGTACGTCAGGTGAGGGTCTTCTGGTTTACTTTTACTGTTTGTGGGTACGTCAGGTGGGGGTCTTTTTGGTAAATTTGACTGTTTGTGGGTACATCAAGTGGGGGTCTTCTGGTTTACTTCTACTGTTTGTGGGTACATCAGGTGAGGGTCTTCTGGTCAACTTTTACTGTTTGTGGGTACGTCAGGTGAGGGTCTTCTGGTCAACTTTTACTGTTTGTGGGTCCGTCAGGTGAGGGTCTTCTGGTTTACTTCTACTGTTTGTGGGTACGTCAGGTGAGGGTCTTCTGGTCAACTTTTACTGTTTGTGGGTACGTCAGGTGAGGGTCTTCTGGTCAACTTTTACTGTTTGTGGGTACGTCAGGTGAGCGTCTCCTGGCTAACTTCCCCGCTGAACAACAACAATGGCCGAGTGCTGCGGTCCAGGTTTGCCCGCTAGTTGCTCCCCCGCAGTTTTGTTGCGGTCCTCAGACGGAGGCCAACACCCAGCTGTCATTAATCCCGGTTAATGAAGCGGGACGAGGCGTTAGTCACAGTTATCCCGGCGATCAATCAAGGCAGGAAGTGCGTGGAAGTCGGTGGGCGGAGCGCAGGAATGGTGATGAATGTTGGTCATTTGTTTCTGGCCCTGAGTTAGTCGGCTGACGTGATGCCCGCCGACATGTGGGCCGAGACACGGGAACATGTTGGAGGGCATCACAAATAACTTTGTGCCACATTCAACAAATAGATCCATTTTTAGAGGGGATGAACAATTATTTGGGGTTTCAAAAAAAATAAATTGTGTAACGATTCCTAATTCATTTACAAAATAAAACATCAATATATTTATTTTATTTTGTCAACCAGTTCTGTCCAGCCACCATCAAATTTTTGATGTTGATGATCTATATCAGCTCTACACATTCACTATGTGGGATACTTCTCTTTTAACTGTATATTAAATATTATGCAAAAATATTTTTCTTTGAATTTTAAGGTGAAATCTTGGCATTTGAACCATAAAAGTTGGTCTATTTTACTTATATTAAATATTAAACACATATTTGTTTAAGTATTCACTATTAAAAGTATTTTTCTATGAATTTAAAGTGAAAAGTTTAGCATTTCAACCGTAAAATTGGTCTATTTTAGTTATAATAAATACCGTGCACATATTTGTTTAGGTATTAGATCCTAAACTATTTTTTCTTTAAGTTTCAAGTTGAAATCTTAGCATTTCAACTGTAAACTTGATCTATTTTACTTATAATACATACTGTGCACATATTTGTTTAAGTATTAGATACTAAAATATTTTTTATTTAAATTTCAAGTTGAAATCTTAGCATTTCAACTGTAAGATTGGTCTATTTTACTTGTATTAAATATTATACACATATTTGTTGAAATATTAGTTATTTAAATCAATCAATTTTTATTTTAAGTTGAAATCTTAGCATTTCAACCGTAAAATTGGTCTATTTTACTAATATTAAATAATATACACACATTTGTTACAATACTCATTATTAAATATATTTTTCTTAGAATTTTGGATTGAAATCTTAGCATTTCAACCATAAAATTGGTCTATTTAACCTATATTGAATATTATACACATATTTGTTTAAGTATTAGTTATTAAATATATATTGTTTTTATTTTAAGTTGAAATCTTAGCATTTCCACCACTATACGCATATTTGTTTAAGTATTCGTTATTTAATGTATTTTTCTTAGAATTTTAGGTAGAAATCTTGGTATTTCAACCATAAAATTGGTCTATTTTACTTAAATCAAATATTATACACATAGTTTAAGCATTAGTTGTTTAAGCAATTATTTTCTTATTTTAAGTTGTAATCTTAGCATTTCAACCGTAAAATTGTCCTATTTTACTAATATTAAATAATATGCACATATTTGTTTAAGTATTCGTTATTAAATGTATTTTTCTTTGAATTTTAGGTTGAAATCTTAGCATTTCAACAATAAAATGTGTCTTTTTTTACTTATATTAAATATTATACACATATTTTTAAGTATTAGTTATTAAAATATATATATATTTTTGTATTTTAAGTTGAAATCTTAGCATTTCGTCCGTAAAATTGGTCTGTTTTACTAATATTAACTAATATACACATATTTTTTTAAGTATTCGTTATTAAAAGTATTTTTCTTTGAATTTTAAGTTGAAATCTTAGCAATTTAACCGTAAAAGTTGTCTATTTTACTTTATTAAAATATTCTGCATATTCGTTAAAATTTAGTTATTAAAATCATTTTTCTTTGAATTTTAAGTTGAGATCCTAAAATTTCAACATTAAAATTGGTCTATTTTACTTATATTAAATACTATGCACATGTTTGTTTAAGTATTAGTTATTAAAATAATTTTTCTTTAAATTCTAGCATTTTAACCGTAAAATTGGTGTATTTTTCCATTATTAAATAATATGCACAAATTTGTTTAAGAATTAGTCATTAAAAGTATTCTCCTTGAAATTTTAGGTTGCAATTATACCATTTTAATGGTAAAAAATTGTCCATTCTACTTAATTAAAAATTATTTACACATTTTTTAAAGTATTTTTCTTTGAATTTTAAGTTGACATGTCAGCATTTCAACCGGAAAACAGGTTTATTTTACTTGTATAAAATATTATGCACACAAAGTCTTCACAGCGCTTGACTTTACCCACATTTTGTTCTGCAACAGCCTTATTCTAATATGGAATACATTCGTTTTTGTCCTCAAAATTCTCCACACAATACCCCAATGGGAAAAGTGTATTTATTTGTGTATGTGTTTGTTTGGCAAACACAGAGCTGCTTAATGAGGATTGCGGTCCATGAATCAGGCTCACCAACAGGGTTCATTAAGGTGTGGCACACGGCTGCTCTGCTCACCAATCAAGAAAGACGCCCACACCAGTCTTCTGCCGTCATTCTCCTTTTTCTCTCCTTCCCTTCGCCTCGCTCTGCACGCCGATCGATGGCTGCCAATCAGCTGGCGGCGTGCCCATCAGGCCCAGTGAGGAGGAAGGACAGAAATAGCGAGACGGATTGAACGTCGGAAAAACAAAGACGTGTTTGTCAAAAAAACAACAAAAAAACCCCAAAGAAAACCACAGGTTGTATTGAAGGCAAATAGACGGGATGGATAAAACCATATACAGGAATGAAAAAAGATCCTCTTATTCAGAGTCTTGAGAACCTTCCATGTACCAACTAGTCTGGAGCTTTTAACAAAAATATATATTTAAGTATGATTATTTTTTATCTTTTCTTACTGAATATGTTTTCCAAAACCCCGCCTTGACACAACAATCATTTTATATATGAGCTCAACACAACTGTTCCTAAGACCTTTTAAATAGTATACACATATTTGTTCAAGTATTAGTTATTAAGAGTATTTTTCTTTGAATTTTAAGTTGAAATCTTAGCATTTTAACCCTAAAATTGGTCTATTTTACTTATATTAAATATTATACACATTTTGGTGTAAGTAATAGTCATTAAGAGTATTTTTCTTTGAATTTTAAGTTGAAATATTAGTATTTCTACCACAAAATTGGTTTATTTTACTTATAATAAGAACTAAACACGTATATGTTGAAGTATTAGCTAGTAAAAGTATTTTTGTTTGAATTTTAAGTTGAAATCTTACCATTTCAACCGTACTTGTATTAAATATTATCCAAATTTGTTTTAATCTAAGTATTTTAACCGTAAAATTGGTCTATTTTACTTTACACATATTTGTTTAAGTATTAGTTATTACAAGTAATTTTTTGGGAATTTTAAGTTGAAATCTTAACATTTCAACCATAAAATTGGTCTATTTTACTTATATCAAATATTAAACATGTATTTGTTTAAGTATTGGTTATTAAAACATATATTTTGTTTTTATTTGAAGTTGAAATCTTAGCATTTCAACTGTAAAATCGGTCTATTTTACTTATATTAAATAATATACACATATTTGCTTAATTATTAGTTATTACAAGTAATTTTGGGGGAATTTTAAGTTGAAATCTTAACATTTCAACCATAAAATTGGTATAATTTACTTATATTAAATATTAAACATGTATTGGTTATTAAAAGTATTATTCTTTGAATTTTAATTTGAAATCTTAGCATTTCAACTGTAAAATCGGTCTATTTTACTTATATTAAATAATATACACCTATTTGTTTAAGTATTAGTTATTACAAGTAATCATTTTGGAATTTTAAGTTGAAATCTTAGCATTTCTACCGAAAAATTGGTTTGTTTTACTTATATTAAATATTAAACATGTATTTGTTTAAGTATCAGTTACAAAAAGTATTTTTTTCTCAGAATTTATGTTGAAATCTTAACATTTCATCCATAAAATTGGTCTAATTTACTGATATTAAACATAAGTAACAATTGGTGTATTTTACTTATATTAAATATTATACACATTTTTGTGTTAGTATTAGTTATTAAGAGTATTTTTCTTTGAATTTTAAGTTGAAATATTAGTTTTTCTACCACAAAATTAGTTTATTTTACTTATATTTAATATGAAACATGTATTTGTTGAAGTATTAACTATTAAAAGTATTTTTGTTTGAATTTTAAGTTGAAATCTTAGCATTTCAACCGTACTTATATTAAATATTATTCAAATTTGTTTTAATCTAAGCATTTCAACCGTAAAATTGGTCTATTTTACTTATATTAAATATTAAACATGTATTTGTTTAAGTATTGGTTATTAAAAGTAATTTTTTTGTGAATTTTAAGTTGAAATCTTAACATTTCAACCATAAAATTGGTTTAATTTACTTATATTAAATATTAAACATGTATTTGTTTAAGTATTGGTTATTAAAAGTATTATTCTTTCAATTTTATTTTGAAATCTTAGCATTTCAACTGTAAAATCGGTCTATTTTACTTATATTAAATAATATACACATATTTGTTTCAGTATTAGTTATTACAAGTAATCTTTTTGGAATTTTAAGTTGAAATCTTAGCATTACTACCAAAACATTGGTTTATTTTACTTATATTAAGTATCAAACATGTATTTGTTTAAGTATCAGTTACAAAAAGTATTTTTTCTCAGAATTTTACGATGAAATCTTAACATTTCATCCGTAAAATTGGTCTAATTTACTTATATTAAATATCAAACATGTATTTGTTTAAGTATTAGTTATTAAAAATTTATTCTTTTATTTTAATTTGAAATCTTAGCATTTCCACTGTAAAATCGGTGTTTTACTCATATTAAAAATTATACACATTTGTTTAACTATTAGTTACTAATAGTATTTTTTTTTTTTTTTAAGTTGAAGTCTTAGCATTTCCACCACAAAATAGGTTTATTTTACTTATATTAAATACAATACACACATGTGTTTTAGTTATTACAATTATTTTTCCATGACTTTCAAGTAAACATCTTCACATTTTAACCACAAAATAGGCTTATTTTACTTATATTAAATATTATACACATAAGTGTTTAAGTATTAGTTATTACAAGTATTTTTCTTTGAATTTTAAGTTGAAATCTTAGCCTTTAAACCATAAAATGTATGTTTTTTGCTTATATTAAATAGTATACACATATTTGTTTAAGTATTAGATATTTTAATTATTTTTCTTGGAATTTTAAGTTGAAATCTTAGAGTTTCTACCAAAAAATTGTTTTGTTTTGCTTGTACTAAACATTAAACATTTATTTGTTTAGGTATTAGTTATTCCAAAAAATGTTCTTTGAATTTTAAGTTAAAATCTTAGCATTTCAACCGTACAATTGGTCTATTTTACTTATATTAAATATTTTACACATTTGTTTAAGTATTATCAATTAGCCCACTCAGTTCAAAGAAATTCAAATTCAAAGAAAAATATTATTAAAAATATATTTCTTTGAATTTTAAGTTGAAATCTTAGCATTTGTACCACAAAATAGGTTTAATTCACTTATAATAAATAGTATATACACGTATGTGTTTAAGTATTAGTTATTCCAAATATATTTCTATGAATTTTAAGTTCAAATGTTCGCATTTCAACCGTACAATTGTTGCATTTTACTTATATTAAATATATTTGTTGAAGTATTAGTTATTAAAAGTATTTATCTTTGAAGTCAGTGGCATTCCTCAGGTCTTCAGGCCTTGAGCCTGGGACTGATTAAGAGGAGTCGGGGTTCTAGCGTGAGTGAGGTAGTCCTAATGTGGACGGGATGGACCGCTGACCTTGAGGAATGTTCTGACGCTCGCTCGTGACCTTCAGGGCCTGACAGGCAGGAAGTGATGGCGTTACACCGATGACTTTATTACCACTTCCTGGTTAATGGAGGATGACGGACGGGCTGACTCCGGTCTGCAACCGTACCCGGATCTTCACCAAGTGTGACCCATACACATATATATATATATATATATATATATATATATAACATATTGTGTCATTTATTATTCTATTATTTTGTCCACAATATGAGGGACAAACTGTAAAAAAAATAGCTCTAATCTACTTTTTCACTTACTGTTAATATCCTCTTATTTTCTGTTTTAACATGTTCTATCTACACTTCTGTTAAAATGTAATAATCACTTATTCTTCTCTTTTTTGATACTTTACATTAGTTTTGGATGATACCACACCATTGGGTATCGATCCGATACCAAGTAGTTACAGGATCGTACAAGAAATATAATACCTAAAAAACCAATAATAAAATGGTTAAGAAATACTGATGTAAAGGGTAGGTGTCGCGCTGTTTTCTGTTTTAACATCTTCTATCTACACTTCTGTTAAAATGTAATAATCACTTATTCTTCTCTTCTTTGATACTTTACATTAGTTTTGGACGATATCACACATTTAGGTATCGATCAGATACCAAGTAGTTACAGGATCGTACAATAAATATAATACCTAATAATCCAATAATAATATGGTTAAGAAATATTGATGTAAAGGGGAGGTGTCACACTGTTTTCTGTTTTAACGTGTTCCATTTCCACTTCTGTTAAAATGTAATAATTACTTATTCTTCTCTTCTTTGATACTTTACATTAGTTTTGGACGATACCACACATTTAGGTATCGATCCGATACCAAGTAGTTACAGGATCGTACAATGAAATATAATACCTCATTAAAGCTGCAAGCAGCGATGGACAGGACCGAGTATATATGGAAGTGACTGTTAGTGTATGAAATGTAGGTCTAAGTGAGACCTACATAGAGGTTTTTGTTTCATATCGCTACGACATTCCTACTGGAAGTTACAGGCAGTTTTGTTTGTTTTCTTCCTAGGGGGCGCTAGAGCGCAATTTTTAGTTTTGGGGTTATTTATTTTATTTTTTTATTAAATCAAATTGTTCGCCAGTCCTGATGTGTGTGTCAAATTTGGTGAGTTTGGAAGCATGTTAAGGGGGTCAAATTACAGCTCAAAGCTGCGAAACAATATTAAAGAAAGAAAGAATACAACATTAGAAATTCAATAGGGTCCTCTGTCCCAAAGGGACATTCGGTCCCTAATTAAGAAATAATAATATGGTTAAAAATACTGATGTAAAGGGTAGGTGTCGCGCTGTTTTCTGTTTCAACAGGTTCTATCTACACTTCTGTTATATTGTAATAATCACTTATTCTTCTCTTCTTTCATACTTTACATTAGTTTTGGATGATACCACACATTTAGGTATCGATCCGATACCAAGTAGTTACAGGATCGTACAATAAAATATAATACCTAATTAAAGCTGCAAGCAGCGATGGACAGGACCGAGTATATATGGAAGTGACTGTCAGTGTATGAAATCTAGGTCTAAGTGAGACCTACATAGAGGTTATTGTTTCATATCGCTACGACATTCCTACTGGAAGTTACAGGCAGTTTTGTCTGTTTTCTTCCTAGGGGGCGCTAGAGCGCAATTTTTAGTTTTGGGGTTAGTTTTTTTTTTTTAAATTAAATCGCAATGTTCGCCAGTCCTGACGTGTGTGTCAAATTTGGTGAGTTTTGAAGCATGTTAAGGGGGTTGAATTACAGCTCAAAGCTGCAAAATAATAATAAAGAAAGAAATAATACAACATTAGAAATTCAGTAAGGTCCTCTGTCCCAAAGGGACATCCGGTCCCTAACAAACCAATAATAATACGGTTAAAAATACTGATGTAAAGGGTAGGTGTCGCGCTGTTTTCTGTTTCAACATGTTCTATCTACACTTCTGTTATATTGTAATAATCACTTATTCTTCTCTTCTTTGATACTTTACATTAGTTTTGGATGATACCACACATTCAAGTATCCATCCGATACCAAGTAGTTACAGGATCGTACAATAAAATATAATACTCAATAAACCAATAATAATGTGGTTAAAAATACTGATGTAAAGGGTAGGTGTCGCGCTGTTTTCTGTTTCAACATGTTCTATCTACACTTCTGTTATATTGTAATAATCACTTATTCTTCTCTTCTTTGATACTTTACATTAGTTTTGGATGATACCACACATTCAAGTATCCATCCGATACCAAGTAGTTACAGGATCGTACAATAAAATATAATACTCAATAAACCAATAATAATGTGGTTAAAAATACTGATGTAAAGGGTAGGTGTCGCGCTGTTTTCTGTTTCAACATGTTCTATCTACACTTCTGTTATATTGTAATAATCACTTATTCTTCTCTTCTTTGATACTTTACATTAGTTTTGGATGATACCACACATTCAAGTATCCATCCGATACCAAGTAGTTACAGGATCGTACAATAAAATATAATACTCAATAAACCAATAATAATGTGGTTAAAAATACTGATGTAAAGGGTAGGTGTCGCGCTGTTTTCTGTTTTAACATGTTCTATCTACACTTCTGTTGAAATGTAATAATCACTTATACTTCTCTTCTTTGATACTTGACATCAGTTTTTGGTAATACCACACATTTAAGTACGGATCCGATACCAAGTAGTTACAGGATCGTACAATAAAATATAATACCCAATAAACCAATAATAATGTGGTTAAAAATACTGATGTACAGGGTAGGTGTCGTGCAGTTTTCTGTTTCAACATGTTCTATCTACACTTCTGTTAAAATATAATAATCACTTATTCTTCCCTTCTTTGATACTTGACATTAGTTTTTGGTGATACCACACATTTAGGTATCGATCCGATACCAAGTAGTTACAGGATCATACATTGGTCATATTCAATGTCCTCATGTGTCCAGGAACATATTTACTGACTTTATAAACATGATATGAATTGTTAAAAAATGAAATATTTTGTAATGATAAAAAATATTGATGTTATCATAGTAGTATTGGTATCATTGCAGTGGATGTATTATGATCCGCTGCCCGGATCATATTAAGTTTAGGTTTTTGAGTCTTTCTGTATTAAGTTCTGTTAGTGTTTGACTTCCTTAGTTCCTGGTTGCACTTCCTTGTTTGTTTTGTCACCATAGTTACGTATTAGTTTTACGACGGCGTGGCGCAGTGGGAGTGTGGCCTTCCGCAACCCGAGAGTCCCTGGTTCAATCCCCACCTAGTACCAACCTCGTCACGTCCGTTGTGTCCTGAGCAAGACACTTCACCCTTGCTCCTGATGGGTGCTGGTTAGCGCCTTGCATGGCAGCTCCCTCCATCAGTGTGTGAATGTGTGTGTGAATGGGTGAATGTGGAAGTAGTGTCAAAGCGCTTTGAGTACCTTGAAGGTAGAAAAGCGCTATACAAGTACAACCCATTTATCATTTATTTACCTGCCATTTGTTCCGGACGCACACCTGCCTTGTAAATACTGTCTCTATTTAAGCCTGCCGTTTTCGTTCATTCGGTCTGACTGCGTAGTTTGTGTTTCACACGAGTAACGACTTTTGTCCCCCAGTTCTGGAGTTGCTAGCTTCCCCGCTAGGCCTTGTTATTCCTCTAGCTCCCATGGTAGTTCTTTTGTTTTGTCTTCTGTGCTATTGAGTATGTTTTTCTTTTTCATAGTCTGTTTTATTCTTAAATAATTCATTTAGTCTTACCTTCACACGAGTAAAGACTTTTGTCCCCCAGTTCTGGACTTGCTAGCTTCCGCGCTAGGCCTTGTTATTCCTCTAGCTCTCATGCTAGTTCTTTTGTTTTGTCTTCTGTGCTACGTGTAGGTTTTTCTTTTTCATAGTCTGTTTTATTCTTAAATAATTCATTTACTCTTACCTTCACACAACGAGTAATAACTTTTGTCCCCCAGTTCTGGACTTGCTAGCTTCCCCGCTAGGCCTTGTTATTCCTCTAGCTCCCATGCTAGTTCTTTTGTTTTGTCTTCTGTGCTACGAGTATGTTTTTCTTTTCCATAGTCTGTTTTATTCTTAAATAATTCATTTACTCTTACCTTCACACAACGAGTAACGACTTTTGTCTCCCAGTCCTGGACTTGCTAGCTTCCGCGCTAGGCCTTGTTATTCCTCTACCTCCCATGCTAGTTCTTTTGTTTTGTCTTCTGTGCTATTGAGTAGGTTTTTCTTTTTCACAGTCTGTTTTATTCTCAAATAATTCATTTACTCTTACCTTCACACAACGAGTAACAACTTTTGTCCCCCAGTTCTGGACTTGCTAGCTTCCGCGCTAGGCCTTGTTATTCCTCTAGCTCCCATGCTAGTTCTTTTGTTTTGTCTTCTGTGCTATTGAGTATGTTTTTCTTTTTCATAGTCTGTTTTATTCTTAAATAATTCATTTACTCGTACCTTCACACAACGAGTAAAGACTTTTGTCCCCCAGTTCTGGACTTGTGAGCTTCCGCGCTAGGCCTTGTTATTCCTCTAGCTATCATGCTAGTTCTTTTGTTTTGTCTTCTGTGCTATTGAGTATTTTTTTTTCTTTTTCATAGTCTGTTTTATTCTTAAATAATTCATTTACTCTTACCTTCACACAACGAGTAAATAATTTTGTCCCCCAGTTCTGGACTTGCTAGCTTCCGCGCTAGGCCTTGTTATTCCTCTAGCTCTCATGCTAGTTCTTTTGTTTTGTCTTCTGTTCTACGAGTAGGTTTTTCTTTTTCATAGTCTGTTTTATTCTTAAATAAATCATTTACTCTTACCTTCACGCTGTGTCCGAGCCCGACTGCATCCTTGAGGGAACGACTCCGCATCACCATGCGACCTACACGTTCCAGGATGTATGGTGTGGATCTGCCCATGGCGTTTGTTTACATTGTGACGCTGGTGAGCTATTGTATCCTCCTACGGTGTGTAGTGAGGCATGTTTAGCTATTCCTCATCCTCCAGTGATAATGCTACTTCTAAGAAACGTGTTTGTCGCCGTGGAGGCCAGGATTAGTGTTTTATAAGTAGCTAAATCAGCTCTTCCTGAAGGTGTTTCAGTGTTATAACGTCACCTTTTTCTTGACTTTTGACACCAAAATGCGTCCATTCTCCCTTTTCTGTCTACAAACTGTGTCTGCTTGTAAGTACTCTGTGTGTGTGCGCTGCCCAACATGCTCCTCTGTCCGGTACTTTTTCAAACAGAGTATAGTAGCGTTTTTGGCTTGTCTCCATCGCCGAGTGGAACCTCAGTCCTCACGCATTCATCAACCTTTCACCGGTTAACTGGCGAGCGTGTCAGCGTGACGCCTATTTACCTGACCGCGCCTAAGGAGCGTCCGGCGCCGCCGTCTTTGGACTTCCAGCTGCTCAGGCTGCGGCTGAATGTCAAGTGTCAGCCGGCAAAAGTGTACGTCAAGACCCCCGCCGGGCCCGCGTAGCTGGAGGCGGGGCGCGACCTTTCCAGACGTTTAATTATTAAGACGCCTGACGGTACGCATCATCTGGCCTTCAAGCAATTACCATGATCGCCTTTTTCCTGCGGAGCGTCCAAGTTATGTCGCATATTGGCATGTGTGTGTGTTAGGTCTGGGTTCTACATGACATATTGGCATGTGTGTGTGTTAGGTCTGGGTTCTACATGACGTATTGGCATGTGTGTGTCTTAGGTCTGGGTTCTATATGACATATTGGCGTTGAAGCACAGTACGTCTGACTATGTTAGTCGTAATGTTCCACAATCCTTTTAAGCGGTGCAAACTTACAGCTTACCAAAATCACACTAAGTCTATTTGACAGATTTTTGAGTGTCGTGTGAAACGTTATGTATTACTCCAGGTTTTTGCTCGCGTTTTTTTATTGAACAGGCCTCAACCTGCAGTCCACACGTATCTCTTATGTGTGACTGCCATCTACTGCTCACACTTATCATTACACTATGTGCCAAATAAAATCTTTTGGAAGTTGGTAAGCACAACCAGAATTAATACGTACATAAGGCGCGGCGGGTTATAAGGCGATTTTTTTTGGGGGGGGGGGGAAAGATTTAAAATGCGCCTTATGGTCTGAAAAATACAGTAATTATTATTTGTAAATTGATTAAATAATGGTGTTTGAAATGTATTGAAAATGATGTTACCATAACAACAGAAGAAAATGCAAATAATATGTCTGCCAATAGCTGCTATTTTGTTGTCCTTATACACACAGCATAATAATACTGTATGTTGAAGCACAGTACGTCTGACTATGGTAGTCGTAATGTTCGCCAATCCTTTAAGTGGTGAAAACTTACAGCTTACTAAAGTCATACTAAAATTATTGGACAGATTTTTGAGCGCCGTGTGCAACGTTATATATTATTACAGGTTATTGCTCGCGTTTTTTATTGAACATGCCTCAACCTGCAGTCTACACGTATCTCTTATGTGTAACTGCCATCTACTGTTCACACTTTTCATTATACTATGTGCCAAATAAAATTTTTTGGAAGTTGGTAAGCACAACTACAATGAATACGTACATAAGGCGCAACAGGTTATAAGGCTATTTTTTGGGGGGTAAAAAAATATTTTAAATGCGCCTTATAGTCTGAAAAATACAGTAATTATTATTTGTAATTTGATTAAATAATGATATTTGAAATGTATTTAAAAGGATGTTATCATAACAACAGAAGAAAATGCAAATAATATGTCTGCTAATAGGTGCCATTCTGGGGTCCTTATACACACCATAATAATAGTGTATGTCGAAGCACAGTACGTCTGACTATAGTAGTCGTAATGTTCGACAATCCTTTAAGCGGTGCAAACTTATAGCTTACCAAAGTCATACTAAAACTATTTGACGGATTTTCGAGCCCCGTGTGAAACGTTATATATTATTACAGGTACTTGCTTGCGTTTTTTTTTATTGAACGGGTGTCAACCTGCAGTCCACACTTCTCTCTTATGTGTGACTGATAGCACTTTATTGATTCCTTCAGGAGAGTTCCTTCATGAAAATTACAATTCCAGCATCAGTGCACAGAATTGAGATATAATTTAAAAAGTAAATAATAATTAAAGCTGCAAGCAGCAATGGACGGGACCGACTTTTGCTGGTGTTTCCTGCCTTAACCCATTCAACATATCTTTACCTGCACATTACCTACCTTCTCTGCATTGTGTGGTCACGCTGGTGCTTCCTGCTTTTAAGCGGCCATCTTGAGACGGCAGCAGCTTAGCAGCATCAGCTCAGCTGTTATTTGAAGGCGCGTAAAATCAAGACCGGAGCAGTTAGAAAAACTCTTTGCGCAACTTTTAATCAGAAGTGTTCAATCTTTTTCCTGTGCAAGTTTAAAGCCGACCCAACAAACGTGCTCAGAGGAGATAATGTTTGAAAAAAGGTGACAGGTTTTTACAATTGTTATATTTTGAATGGGTAATTGCCAACTTCCTGTTAATTTTTGCTGAAGGATGTCAATTAATGAAATGTAGGTCTAAGTGAGACCTACATGGACATTTTTGTTTCATGTCTCTACAACATTTCTACCAGAAGTTACAAGCAGTTCTGTCTTTGTTTTCTTCCCAAGAGCAGTTTTGTCAGTGTTTTATTCCTAGGGGGCGCTAGAGCGCAATTTTGAGTTTGTGGGTTTGGTTTTTTATTAGATCGCAATATGCACCACGCTTGACGTGTGTGTTGAGTTTAGTGATTTCTGAAGCATTTTAAGGGGGTCAAATTACAGCTCAAAGAGGCAAAAATAAAAAGAAATTGAATTTTTTGTTTTGAAAGGGTTTTTGCCAACTTTCTGTTGATTTTTGCTGAAGGAGGTTGATGTATGAAATATAGGTATAAGTCAGACCTACATAGAGATTTTTGTTTCATGTCTCTACGACATTCCTACCGGAAGTTACAAGCAGTTTTGTCTGTGTTTTCTTCGCAAGAGCAGTTTTGTCAGTGTTTTATTCCTAGGGGGCGCTAGAGCGCAATTTTGAGTTTGTGGGTTTGTTTTTTTATTAGATCGCAATATGCACCACGCTTGACGTGTGTGTTGAGTTTAGTGATTTCTGAAGCATTTTAAGGGGGTCAAATTACAGCTCAAAGAGGCAACAATAAAAAATTTTAGGAATTTTTTGTTTTGAAGGGGTTTTTGCCAACTTTCTGTTGAATTTTGCTGAAAGAGGTTAGCGTATGAAATCTAGGTCTAAGTCAGACCTACATAAAGATTTTTGTTTCATGTCTCTACAACATTCTTACCGGAAGTTACAAGCAGTTTTGTCTGTGTTTTCTTCCCAAGAGCAGTTTTGTCAGTGTTTTATTCCTAGGGGGCGCTAGAGCGCAATTTTGATTTTGTGGGTTTTGTTTTTTATTAGATCGCAATATGCCCCACGCTTGATGTGTGTGTTGAGTTTAGTGATTTTTGAAGCATTTTAAGGGGGTCAAATTACAGCTCAAAGAGGCAAAAATTAAATTTTTTAGGAAACTTTTGTTTTGAAGGGGTTTTTGCCAACTTCCTGTTGATTTTTGCTGAAGAAGGTCAGTGTATGAAATCTAGTTTTAAGTCAGACCTACATAGAGATTTTTGTTCTATGTATTTACGACATTCCTAACGGAAGTTACAAGCAGTTTTGTCTGCGTTTTTTTCCTAGGGGGCGCTAGAGTGCAATTTTGAGTTTTGGGTTTTGGTTTATTGATAAGATCGCAATTTTTGCTAGTCCTGATCAAAGAATCGGCGGTATAATAATAATAAAACCTTAGATATACAATAGGGTCCTCTGTCCCAAAGGGACATTCGGTCCCTAATTATCGGGGGTATATGATATTTTTTTAATGTTGTTACCAAAGCTATGTCGATGTTAACGTTACCATAGCAACAGGAGCAAATGCATGGTGTTAGTATTCAGGCTCACAAGCCTGCCGTAATTCCCCAACCTTTCGGTTCCTCTCTAACGATTGCAACTTAGTAATTAGAAAAGCAGATAACCATCAGCTGTTGGGCCGTGAATACCTGGATGTAGATTGTGGACGTAACAAGGAAAAACAAAGAAAAAAAGCTTCTCTCCGTGCATTTTTACAAGGCGGCGATGAAAAGGAAGCCTTTTCCCCCCCCGGCTGATGTCGGAGGAAAGACCCCCGGCGAGATAAAGGAAGAAGGATGGAGGCTGACAAGAAAGCCGAGTGGCTCCCGAACAAAACAAAAAGCCGCCGTGGCGGAAATGAAAAGGATTCTGAGGCGGACGAGGCGACAGGTCCGGGGGAGAGAACCCTCATCTGCTCGCTGAGCGGGAAAATGACATTGTAATTAGAAGTCTTGTTGGCATTGATCGTCAACTCCTCTTTGACGGCCGCGTTCATCTTTATTGGCAGACACTTTGTTTACGCAGGTTTCAATCCAGCTCATTCTCCGCTCCACTCAAAATAACTTCATTCAAAATATCTTACATGGCGACCATTCTTTGGTAAACATGTGTTGTAATACAACTTGCAATATTTATACATAAATACACATTAAATGTAAATATGAACGGAATTTAATGATTTGCAAATCATTTTCAACCCATATTCAGTTGAATGCACTACAAAGACAATATAAACTTCATTTTTTTTCAAATAATAATTAACTTGGAATTTCATGGCTGCAACATGTGCCAAAGTAGTTGGGAAAGGGCATGTTCACCACTGTGTTACATCACTTTTTCTGTTAACAACACTCAATAAACGTTTGGGAACTGAGGAAACTAATTGTTGAAGCTTTGATAGTGGAATTATTTCCCATTCTTGTTTTATGTACAGCTTCAGTCCTTCAACAGTCCAGATTCTCCGTTGTCGTATTTTACGCTTCGTAATGCGCCACACATTTTTGATGAGAGACAGGTCTGGACTGCAGGCGGGCCAGGAAAGTACCCACAATCTTTTACTACGAAGCCACGCTGTTGTAACATGTGGCTTGGCATTGTTTTGCTGAAATAAGCAGGGGCGTCCATGATAACGTTATATATGTTGCTCCAAAACCTGTATATACCTTTCAGCATTAATAGTGCCTTCACAGATGTGTAAGTTAGCCATTGCTTGGGCACTTATACACCTCCATACCATCACAGATGCTGCATTTTACACTTTCACCCTAGAACAGTCCCCATGGTTCTTCTCCTCTTTGGTCCAAATTTTCCAAAAACAATTTGAAATGTGGACTCTTCGGACCACAGAACACTTTTCCACTTTGCATCAGTCCATTTTAGATGAGCTGGGGCCCAGCGAAGCCGGCGGCGTTTCTGGGTGTTGTTGATAAATGGCTTTGGCTTTGCATAGTATAATTTTAACTTGCACTTCCAGATGTAGCTGTCAGAGTTTGTTGGTGACGAACCCCAAGATGCAAAGACGGCGGCAGGCATTGTGTAAGAAAACATGATTTAATTTATCACTAAAAGTGAAGTGAATTATATTTATATAGTGAAGTTAATTATATTTATATAGCGCTTTTCTCAAGTGACTCAAAGCGCTTCACATAGTGACACCCAATATCTAAGTTACATTTAAACCAGTGTGGGTGGCACTGGGAGCAGGTGGGTAAAGTGTCTTGCCCAAGGACACAACGGCAGTAACTAGGATGGCACAAGCGGGAATCGAACCTGCAACCCTCAAGTTGCTGGCACGGCCACCCTACCAACCGAGCTATGCCGCCCCAAAACAAAACCCAACAAAAGGGTATATAAAAAAGGCGTGCACAAGGCTGATAACAAACTTGGCTATGAACAAACAAACTGGAAGCAGGGAACAAAAAGACAGTAAGCTACAAACCGCTAACGAATATAGCTTACCGCTACACTGCATTGACACGACCAGTAGGAAAGACAAGTAGAAATGACATTGACGGGTAGTGGTGACATCGACACGACAATAAGCCAGCCCGGAGCGGAGGAACAAGCTGGTCTAAATAGCACCTGGCTGATTGACACCAGGTGTGGGCGGACAAAATAAGAGCACTTACAGGAAATAACACAAACAGAGGAAAAACTAAAACATAAAACTGTCAGGGACAAGCCTGACAGTAGCAACCAACTGTAGTTACTGACAGTGGTTTTTCTGAAGTGTTCCTCCGCCCATGTGGTAATATCCTTTACACACTGACGTGGCTTTTTGGTGCAGTAGCGCCTGAGGGATCCAAGGTGCGTAATATCGTGGCTTACGTGCAGTGAATTAAACACCTTCTCCTAATCTTTTGATGATATCACGGAGCGTACAAACGTATATCTGTTAAAAAAAGAATAATATTTCTGGCAGGCTGAAATATTTTGTATATTCTTTCACATTTGATAGTCCTCTGATCATTAGACTGTATTAATAAGAATAGAATAGAATACAAAAGAAAGTACTTTATTGATCCCTGGGGGAAATCCAGCACCACAGTTCGCTCACAATAATTATAATAATACATAATATAATATATATCATATATTTTATTTTATTTGCGATGAGGTGGCGACTTGTCCAGGGTGTACCCCGCCTTCCGCCCGATTGTAGCTGAGATAGGCGCCAGCGCCCCCCGCGACCCCAAAAGGGAATAAGTGGTAGAAAATGGATTGATGGATGGGATGGATATATTTTATATATATATAATATATGAATAATATAAATATATTCTACATTTAAGTTCAGTCAAGAAGGAACATACGCATTTTATAGTCTAATGGGTGTCGGTATGAAGAACCTCCTGTGTCGTTCCGTGTTGCATTAAATTGAGAACATGAATGCCATAACCTTGCAAAACATGTTCCCTACAGAATATCAGAAACATTTTGTTCAAATTGTTACCAAACATCGCTGACAATCAATCAATGATTTTAAGAATCCACGTTTTGTGGCATTACCGGGGAAAATTGATATCGTATTTCCTTGAATTGCCGCCAGGTATACAGTATGCACCTGTCTAGAATTACTGCCGGGTCAAACTCGTTTCGCAAAATATTATTTTTATTAGGGCATGTCTCGAACTTCCGCTGGGTCGAACTTGTTTCGCCAAATAATTAGCGTATGCCTAGAATTTCCACCGGGTCAAACTCGTCACGTCACGAGTGACACTTCGCCTGTCATCATTTTCAAAATGGAGGAGGCTGGTTTCAATCATTTGAAATCGCATAAAGGGAAGAAGATTAAGAGCTATTCAGTAGGATTTAAGGTCCAAGCTATCGATTTATGCTAAAAAGAACAGTGAGCAGCTATGTTTTATTAGTATACCGTAGCTGCGTGTGTCAAATATGAGTCATTAATTGACTCCCGCCTCCTGGTGGTAGAGGGCGCTAGTGATCCTTCATGCGACAACTCGGCTGCAGAAGAAGGGACAACAAGCAGCGATCATTTATTTTTTCCTCTCCCTTGCACCTTTAACATGGAGGATTACATATCTAAAATAAAACAGTTTTCCAAACACGACTTTCAATCGAAGCAGGAGGTAATAAAGGAAGATCTCCATCGAGACAGAGGGACTTTTAAAACTGAAGAAAGATAAGGAAGATTTCTATAAACAAGTTATCGATGCTTTTGATCAGAAGGAGCTGCGCATGGACTTCATTTATAAGTAAAGGTAAGACCATAATAAGGTTTTTTTTTTATTAAATGTGCTTTTCATGATGGTATCCTTACATCACACTCAAATTTATAAGCGCAAGCCTAAATTTACCGCATGCCTTTGGTAAGCGCCGGAGTGAGAAGAGGTTTAAAATTAATTAGCGCCCCGGCGGCAAGTCAAGGAAATACGGTATCTAAACACTGAAGTGTAGCACCTCTCCCCTGAATGCAAGTGCTCCTACAGCAGTAATTCAAAACCTGTCAAGGCAACGAACTGCAAGTCACTTATTTACCGTCATTTAACTATCACGCCTATGGATTATGTTTCGTTTTGGTCATGTTTTGTTTTTTGGACACTCAGTTTTGTTTTGCACTTCCTGGTTTGTTTTTGTTTCCATAGTTACACATTAGTTTCCACCTTGTCTCCAAGTCTCCTCAGTTCTCACACCTGTTGATTAATTATCACTGCTAGTATTTAAGCCACAGTCACCTGATAGTCAGTTTGGCAACTTTCCACTTTACCCCCAACGTACCTACCATCATGCCTTGCTGTTCGTTTTTTGACCAGGCCACGTAAGTTTTGGTATTCATACCTCAGTGCAAGTTTTGTTTTTTCATGCCAGAGTGCAAGTATTTTTTTTTCATGTTTATAGTTTACAGCCTTTGTTCTAGTCATTTATTTTTGTAGTCAAGTATTTGTAGTCACAGTCACCTGATAGTCAATCTGGCAACTTCCCACTTTACCCACAACGTACCTAACTTCATGCCTTGCTGTTCGTTTTTTGACTAGGCCACGTAAGTTTTGGTATTCATACCTCAGTGCAAGTTTTGTTTCTTCATGCCACAGTGCAAGTGTTTTTGTTTCATGTTTATAGTTTACAGCCTTTGTTCTAGTCATTTGTTTTTGTAGTCAAGTATTTGTAGTCACAGTCACCTGATAGTCAGTCTGGCAACTTTCCACTTTACCCACAACGTACCTACCTTCATGCCTTGCTGTTCGTTTTCTGACCAGGCCTCGTAAGTTTTGGTATTCATACCTCAGTGCAAGTTTTGTTTTTTCATGCCACAGTGCAAACGTTTTTGTTTCATGTTTATAGTTTACAGCCTTTGTTCTAGTGATTTGTTTTTGTAGTCAAGTATTTGTAGTCACAGTCACCTGATAGTCAGTCTGGCAACTTCCCACTTTACCCACAACGTACCTAACTTCATGCCTTGCTGTTCGTTTTTCGACTAGGCCACGTAAGTATTGGTATTCATACCTCAGTGCAAGTTGTGTTTTTTCATGCCACAGTGCATGTGTTTTTGTTTCATGTTTATAGTTTACAGCCTTTGTTCTAGTCATTTGTTTTTGTAGTCAAGTATTTGTAGTCACAGTCACCTGATAGTCAGTCTGGCAACTTTCCACTTTACCCACAACGTACCTACCTTCATGCCTTGCTGTTCGTTTTCTGACCAGGCCTCGTAAGTTTTGGTATTCATACCTCAGTGCAAGTTTTGTTTTTTCATGCCAGGGTGAGGGTGTTTTTGTTTCATGTTTATAGTTTACAGCCTTTGTTCTAGTCATTTGTTTTTGTAGTCAAATATTTCTAGTCACAGTCACATAGTCACATGATAGTCAGTCTGGCAACTTCCCACTTTACCCACAACGTACCTACCTTCATGCCTTGCTGTTCATTTTTGACCTCAGTGCAAGTTTTGTTTTTTCATGCCAGAGTGCAAGTGTTTTTGTTTTATGTTTATAGTTTACAGCCTTTGTCATTTGTTTTTGTAGTCAAGTATTTGTTCTCCGCCATTGTGCACGCCCTATGTTTGCCTCTTTTTGTTACTTATAGTGGTAAAGAAATAAACATGTACTTACATTCACGTCTGGCTCGTCCTAAATATTCTCTGCATCGAAGAAACAATCCATGTCTGACATAAACACATTTTTTTTTATGTCTGCTTCATGTCGAATTAACACAATAAACACAACGTTCTCTCCCAAAAAATGAAGCCATCAAGAGAAATACAGAAGCAAAAGTCGGTCAGTGAAAGGTTTGAGCGACGCGTAGAGAAAAGTAGCCGAAGGTGAGGGCATCTCCACCGTGACTTAGGCAGGACAAGCGGAGGATTTCAATTATGGCGGCGCATGCATGTGTGAAGGATTTGGAGGCCGGGTGTGTCACCAGCCCGGGAATGGCGGGGGAAGGTTCTCCCCGAGACATTAAATGATAAGAGAATTAACGCCCAATCGTCCCGCCAGGAGGAATCTGCTCCTCAAAAAAAAAAAAAAAAACACGCCACCTTTACGTTCCGCGCATGTCATTATCCCTTTCAACCTCCGGATGTCCTCGTCACCTGCGTCCCTCGCCCCATCTTACGTCTTCAGCGGGTCACCTTGCCTTCACGAGGAGGCGCACCTCAAACTGCTGCAATGTCAAAGATGTTGGAGATGGAACATAAAACACAAGAAACCACTTCCAGGAAGTCAAGATAGTTTTCAAGCTCCAGCTTCTTCTTTTTTTAAAACTGTGACAGTGTCTTGCTGTCATCGTGCGGGTTCAATGGACCACCCAGGAAGGACATATTTTTGAGCAGGTTTGACTCTTTCATTTTGCAATAAAGCTTGTCTTTAGCTCCTTCCTCCACTGCTCGTTCCCGGTCTGCTTTTCAGCTGCCGTCGTCGTCGTCTTCGTCTGCCTTTTGGGCGCTCTTGCTTCTTAGTTTCTGCTGCAAACTCTCCTACTCCTTCTGCGATCTCTCCTCCTTCTCCCCTTTTACACATCAGAAGGAGATGGGTTAATCGTTTCCTGGTGTGTGAGCCACGCACCTGAGTTAAATTGCGGCGGCATCGCTCCCGGCATGCCCCGCCTCTCCGCTCTGCCGCATTCTCCGCCTCCTTGCCGCCATCTTGGGCAGGGCGGAACATCAATGTTCCGCTGTCGGAACATTGGCTCCGCCTCTCCACAAAAACATTTAGATATTCAAACACACACAAGTGACATAGTTAAAAAGCACAAAAGCAGTGAAGTTGTCACCTTGTGTAAATTCTAAATAAAAAGAGAATACAACAAATCCTTTTCAACTTATATTCGATTGAATAGACTGCAAAGACAAGATATTTCATCTTCACACTGACAAACGTTCTTATTATTTGCAAATATGAGCTCATTTGGAATTAGATGCCTGCAACATGTTTCAAAAAAAGCTGGCACAAGTGGCAAAAAAGACTGACAACGTTGAGGAATGCCCATCAAACACTTATTTGGAACATCCCACAGGGTAATTGGAAACAGGTGGGTGCCATGATTGGCTATAAAAGCCGCTTCCATGAAATGCTCACTCGTTCACAAACAAGAACGGGGCGGGGGTCACCACTTAGTCGACAAATGCCTGAGCAAATTGTTTAAGAACAACATTCCTAACAAGGAATTGAGGAAATTCACCATATATGCTCCGTAATATCATCAAAAGAATCAGAGAATCTGGAGAAATTGCTACATGTCAGCCATGTTATTACGCACCTTCCATCCCTCAAGCATCACAAAGCCACATCAGTGTGTAAGGGATATCACCACATGGGCTCAGGAACACTTCAGAAAACCACTGTTAGTAACTACAGTTGGTCGCTACATCTGTAAGTGCAAGTTAAAACTCTACAATTCAAAGCCAAAGCCATGTATCAACAACACCCAGAAACGCCGGCCGACTCCGCTGGGCCTGAGCTCATCTAAGATGGACTGATAGAAAGTGGAAAAGTGTTCTGGAGTCTGACGAGTCCACATTTCAAATTGTTTTTGGAAACTGCGGACCAAAGTGGAAAAGAACCATCCGAATTCTTCTAGGTGCAAAGTGTTGTAGACAGCATGTGTGATGGTATGGGGGTGTATTAGTTGCCAAGACATGTGTAACTTACACATCTGTGAAGGCACCATTAATGTTGAAAGGTACATACAGCTTTTGGAGCCATCCAAGCAACGTTATCATAGACGCCCCTTCTTATTTCAGCAAGACAATGCCAAGCCAGGTGTTACAACATCGTGGCTTTGTATTAAAAGAGTGTGGGTACTAGACTGGCCTGCCTGTAGTCCAGACATTGAACATATCTGAAGGTTAAGATATGAGAAGGGAGACTGTTGAACAACTTAAGCTGTACATCAAGCATGAATGGGAGAGAATTCCAGTTCAAAAATGTATCTCTTCAGTTCCCAAACCTTTACTGAGTGTTGTTAAAAGGAAAGGCCATGTAACACACTGGTAAAAAGGCATTTTTTGCAATGTGTTGCTGCCATTATATTCTAAGTTCATGATTATTTGCTAAAAAAAATTCCCCTCAGCTGCGGCTGATTGGCACCTGGCCACACCTGGTGTCAATCAGTCCGCTCCTATTTGTACCTGCTTTGTCCCTCCAATCAGTGCTAGATTATTGTCACGTATTGCTTGTCGCTTCTGTATTGTATTGTCGCTCCTGTCATGTTGTGTTGTGTCGTTGCAGCGTAGCGGTAAGCTATAATTCATCAGATGTTCGTAGATTACTGTTTTTTTCCCCTCAGCTTTGGTTGATTGGCACCTGGCCACACCTGGTGTCAATCAGTCCGCTCCAATTTGTACCCTTTTTGTTCCTCCAATCAGTGCTAGATTATTGTCACGTATTGCTTGTCGCTTCTGTATTGTATTGTCGCTGCTGTCATGTTGTGTTGTGTCGTTGCGGCGTAGCGGTAAGCTATAATTCGTCAGATGTTCGTAGATTACTGTTTTTTTCCCCTCAGCTGCGGCTGATTGGCACCTGGCCACACCTGGTGTCAATCAGTCCGCTCCTATTCGTACCTGCTTTGTTCCTCCAATCAGTACTAGATTATTGTCACGTATTGCTTATTGTCGCTCCTGTCATGTTGTGTTGTATCGTTGCGGCGTAGCGGTAAGCTATAATTCGTTAGATTTTTGTAGATTACTGTTTTTTTCCCCTCAGCTGCGGTTGATTGGAGCCTGGCCACACCTGGTGTCAATCAGTCCGCTCCTATTCGTACCTGCTTTGTTCCTCCAATCAGTGCTAGATTATTGTCACGTATTGCTTGTCGCTTCTGTATTGTATTGTCGCTCCTGTCATGTTGTGTTGTGTCGTTGCGGCGTAGCGGTAAGCTATAATTCGTTAGATGTTTGTAGCTTACTGTTTTTTGTTCCCTGCTTCCTATTTTGCCGTAACGACTTCTGTTCCCTGTTCTTTTTATAATAGCTTCCATGCTAAGGTCCTTTTGTTGGTTATCCGCCTCGTGCGCGCTTTTTGTCGCACCCCTTTTGTTTGTTTTTGTTTAGTTTTAATTAAATCATGTCTTCTTATTCAATGCCTGCCTCCATCTCTGCATCTTGGGGTTCGTCACAAACTAACTCTGACAGTTGTATTCTCTATTTTTTTTTTTTACCATTTACACAAGGTGACAACTGCACTGCTTTTAGGTTTTGTAAGTACTCTGTGTGTGTGCACTGCCGAACATGCTCCTCTGCTCGTAAAACCAGCAATGCGACGACGCCTATTAGGGGGGAAAAAAAATGGAGATCCAGTACTTTTCAAACAAAGTATGGTACCGTTTTTGATTAATTAGTGGCGCGCTACTATTCTAGTACCGCTATACCGCACACAGTATCTTGTTGGAGTTCAGACTCGTTTGTGAAAGGCGGGATGTAATTAAGTAGTCTGTGATAAAGGTGGAACATGGTCACCTGGCATGTTTGCCTTGGATTGGAGGAACTCTTGTTACTAATAACCTGCTGATGTGTCTAATCAGGGAGGGGGTGACCTTTACACACACACACACACACACACACACACACACACACACCAATTAATCCACGCACTAGCAATGCCATATGCCATCTTCCTTCCTACCTGCCAGACAAACCAATTGAAGGAAACAAATTGTTCTTTTTTTTTTTTTTTTTTCATTTCGCTCTCACATTTCTCGAAGGGAAAACGAAAAAAAAGAAGCCAGCTAAACTTTGCGGCTTGAAAATAAACCTCTTCTCCGTTTCCCGGACTTGCATCTGAAGTGCCACTCTGCTTTTTAAAGATCACATTTTCACCTCGGGCGCCCACCCTTTGTCGTCGCCGTCGTTATTCTCAACCCCGCGACATTCTGGGAAAAAGCGCTGTTTCTTTTCCCAGAAAAAACAAGACCGGGTGTTGATTTATTCTCTTCTGTCGGAACAAGCCTACTAATTTGCAAAAAGATTGTCTCCCGGTGTACTTACCTGCCCTCTCTTCACGTCGTGCTGCACTCACGAATATGACAATTATATTATTATCCCTCAGCAGCTTCACTATACTCATCTTAAGAAATGTGACTCTAATTGGAGTTACGTTAATGACAATTATATTACTATTCATCAGCAGCTTCACTATACTCATCTTAAGAAACGTGACTTTAATTGCAGTTACATCAATGAAAATGATATTAGTATTCCTCCGCAGCTTCATTATACTCATCTTAAGAATTGTGACTCTAATTGGAGTTAAGTTAATGACAATTATATTACTATTCATCAGCAGCTTCACTATACTCATCTTAAGAAATGTGACTCTAATTGGAGTTACGTTAATGACAATTATATTACTATTCATCAGCAGCTTCACTATGCTCATCTTAAGAAACGTGACTTTAATTGCAGTTACATCAATGAAAATGATATTAGTATTCCTCCGCAGCTTCATTATACTCATCTTAAGAATCGTGACTAATTGGAATTACGTTATTGACAATTAAATTAGTATTCATCAGCAGCTTCACTATACTCATCTTAAGAATCGTGACTCTAATTGGAGTTAGGTTAATGACAATTATATTACTATTCATCAGCAGCTTCACTATGCTCATCTTAAGAAACGTGACTCTAATTGGAGTTACGTTAATGACAATTATATTACTATTCCTCAGCAGCTTCACTATACTCATCTTAAGAAACGTGACTTTAATTGCAGTTACATCAATGAAAATGATATTAGTATTCCTCCGCAGCTTCATTATACTCATCTTAAGAATCGTGACTCTAATTGGAGTTAAGTTAATGACAATTATATTACTATTCATCAGCAGCTTCACTATACTCATCTTAAGAAATGTGATTCTAATTGGAGTTACGTTAATGACAATTAAATTAGTATTCATCAGCAGCTTCACTATACTCATCTTAAGAAATGTGACATTAATTGCAGTTACATTAATGACAATTATACTACTATTCCTCAGCAGCTTCACTATACTCATCGTAAGAAACGTGTCCCTAATTGGAGTTAAGTTAATGACAATTACATTACTATTCCTCAGTAGCTTCGCTATACTCATCTTAAGAAACGTGACTCGAATTGAAGTTAAGTTAATGACAATTATATTACTATTCCTCAGCAGCTTCACTATACTCATCTTAAGAAATGTGATTCTAATTGGAGTTACGTTAATGACAATTAAATTAGTATTCATCAGCAGCTTCACTATACTCATCTTAAGAAATGTGACTTTAATTGCAGTTACATTAATGACAATTATACTACTATTCCTCAGCAGCTTCACTATACTCATCTTAAGAAACGTGTCCCTAATTGGAGTTAAGTTAATGACAATTACATTACTATTCCTCAGTAGCTTCGCTATACTCATCTTAAGAAACGTGACTCGAATTGAAGTTAAGTTAATGACAATTATATTACTATTCCTCAGCAGCTTCACTATACTCATCTTAAAAAAGTGACTAATTGGAGTTACGTTAAGGACAATTATATTACTCTTCCTCAGTAACTTCAGTATACTCATTCTAAGAAATGTGACTCTAATTGGTGTTAAGTTAATGAAAATTATATAATAATTTGTCACTATACTCATCCTAAGAAACGTGACTCTAATTGGAGTTACGTAAATGACAATCATATTACTATTCTTCAGTAGCTTCACTACACATCTTAAGAAACGTGACTCTAATCAAAATTAAGTTAATGACAATTGTATTACCATTCCTCCGCAGCTTCATTATACTCATCTTAAGAATTGTGACTCTAATTGGAGTTAAGTTAATGACAATTATACTGTATAACTATTCCTCAGCAGCTTTACTATAATCATCTTAAAAAACATGAATAATTGGAGTTGTGTTAATGACAATTATATTACTATTCCTCAGTAGCTTCACTATACTCATCTTAAGAAATGTGACTCTAATTGGAGTTAACAGCAATTATAATACTATTCTTCAGCAGTTTCATTATACTCATCTTAAAAAAAGTGACTCTAATTGGAGTTAAGTTAATGACAATTATATTACTATTCATCAGCAGCTTCACTATACTCCTCTTAAGAAATGTGACTCCAATTGGAGTTACGTTAATGAAAATGATATTAGTATTCCTCCGCAGCTTCATTATACTCATCTTAAGAATCGTGACTCTAATTGGAGTTAAGTTAATGACAATTATATTACTATTCATCAGCAGCTTCGCTATACTCATCTTAAGAAATGTGACTCTAATTTGAGTTACGTTAATGACAATTAAATTAGTATTCATCAGCAGCTTCACTATACTCATCTTAAGAAACGTGACTTTAATTGCAGTTACATTAATGACAATTATACTACTATTCCTCAGCAGCTTCACTATACTCATCTTAAGAAACGTGTCCCTAATTGGAGTTAAGTTAATGACAATCATATTAATATTTCCCAGAAGCTTCACTATACTCATCTTAAGAAAAGTGACTCGAATTAAAGTTAAGTTAATGACAATTATACTACTATTCCTCAGCAGCTTCACAATACTCATCTTAAAAAAGTGACTAATTGGAGTTATTTTAAGGACAATTATATTACTCTTCCTCTGTAACTTCAGTATACTCATTCTAAGAAACGTGACTCTAATGAGTGTTAAGTTGATGAAAATTATATAATAATTCGTCAATATACTCATCCTAAGAAACGTGACTCTAATTGGAGTTACGTAAATGACAATCATATTACAATTCTTCAGTAGCTTCACTATACTCATCTTAAGAAACGTGACTCTAATCGAAATGAAGTTAATGACAATTATATTACTACCTCTCCGCAGCTTCATTATACTCATCTTAAGAATTGTGACTCTAATTGGAGTTAAGTTAATGACAATTATACTGTATAACTATTCCTCAACAGCTTTACTGTAATCATCTTAAGAAACGTGAATAATTGGAGTTGTGTTAATGACAATTATATTACTATTCCTCAGTAGCTTCACTATACTCATCTTAAGAAATGTGACTATTTGGAGTTAACAGCAATTATAATACTATTCTTCAGCAGTTTCATTATACTCATCTTAAAAAAAGTGACTCTAATTGGAGTTAAGTTAATGACAATTATATTACTATTCCTCAGCAGCTTCATTATACTCATCTTAAAAAAAGTGACTCTAATTGGAGTTAAGTAAATGACAATTTGATTACTATTCCTCAGCAGCTTCATTATACTCATCTTAAGAAACGTGACTCTAATTGGAGTTAAGTTAACGACAATTACATTACTATTCCTTGGTACCTTCACTATACTCATCTTAAGAAACATGACTCTAATTGGAGTTAAGAATTATTGTGATGCTCCAACTAGTGGTAGGCCAAATAACCACCTAATCAAATATTTAAACACAGTGTTACTGTTCAAACTGTGTATAATGTTACAGTGGCCAAAAATATATAAAAAAACAAAATACCAGATTTTTCGGACTATAAGACCCACTTAAAATCCTTTCATTTTACAATCTAATATACGGAATAACTCTAGTTGTGCTTACCAACCTCTAAGCAAATGATTAGTGTGACCAGTAGGTGGCAGTCACACATAGGAGTTTCATGTGGACTGCAGGTTGACGCATGTTCAACAAATGACCCTAGCAAGTACCCATAAACAAGCAACACTGTGGTGTTTCAGTGAGAATATAGAACATTACATGTAGCGTTAACAAATCTGTCAATATGTTTTACTACGACTTTGGTAAGCTACGAAGTCGCACTGCTTGATGGATTGTCGAACTTTATGACTACCATGGTCATGCTAATTAATTTAAAACCTCTTCTCACTCCTGCGCGGTAAAAGTAAGCAGGCGCTAATACATTTTAAACTTCCTCACCCCTGCGCTTACCAATGGCATGCAGTAGAAAAATGTGTGATTAATAAAAAATAAATCATAATAAAATATTCTGCATCCGCGGCCCGGTGGTTGGGGACCACTGTTCTACAGCATGTCATCTTGCCCACTTTTACACCATGCTATCTGGTTGCATGCATTTTACTGCTTCTTGAACGGGATTGCAATGCACATTTGGTCAACAGCCATACCTTTTACACTGATGGTTGTGAAATAAACAACTTTAAAACTCTTACTAATATGCGCCACACTCTGAGAACCCACACCAAGCACATTTCGGCAGAGCATTGGCTCTGTGGCACATTATAAACGCAGCATAGGGATTACCCATAATGCTGTGTAGCCGTGACTCTTGGATATAACATACACGCGCCCCCAACCCTGCCCATCTCAACGAACGCACGGAGAAAGGGTGGGACGGTCGGGGTTGGGGGCGTGTATAATAAATCCAAGAGTCACGGATGCACTGCATTATGGGTAATCCCTATGCTGCGTTTATAATGTGCCACAGAGCCAATACTCTCCAGAATGTGTTTGTTATTGTAAAACGTTTTTGTTATTGTAATTCAAATTATTATGTTTATATGAATGAATGTTGTTTATTTCCTCTTCTATCGGACTTTTGCTGATGAGGTATCACTCCGCCATAAAAGTAGAGACGTGTATGTGTTTCATGTTTCCAAGAAAGGTGTCCAATAAATGATGAAACGACGGAATGGTGAAGTGTCTCTTACTTAAAAAACTACACAACGCAGAATGGTGCAGTGGCGCAGTGGGAGAGTGGCCGTGCGCAACCCAAGGGTCCCTGGTTCAAATCCCACCTAGTACCAACCTCGTCACGTCCGTTGTGTCCTGAGCAAGACACTTCACCCTTGCTCCTGATGGGTGCTGGTTGGCGCCTTGCATGGCAGCTCCCTCCATCAATGTGTGAATGTGTGTGTGAATGGGTAAATGTGGAAGTAATGTCAAAGCGCTTTGAGTACCTTGAAGGTAGAAAAGCGCTATACAAATACAACCCATTTATTTATTATTTATTATATTCTTATTTGGTGTGGGTTCACAGAGTGTGGCGCATATTAGTAAGAGTGTTAAAATTGTTTTATATCACAACCATTAGTGTGATCTGTACGACTGTGGAAAAAGACCCCTGTGTCACACCTATGGATCATGTTTTGTTTTGTCATGTAATGTTTTTGATTTAGGACATTCAGTCACGTTTTGCACTTCCTGGTTTTGTTTGCGTCCATGCCAACTCATTAGTTTTCACCTGTCACGTCCCTGTTCTCAGCCACACACCTGTTTTCACTAACGATCAGAACTATTTAAGTCACTCTTTTTCTTGTCTTCGTCCTGGGATCGTCTCACACATGCGCACGCACCCGACCCATGCTGCACCTCCTTCATAGTTCCATACCGTGTAAGTTTTTGTATTTATGCCATTGTGCTAGTTCTGTTTATAGTTTATTATCATTCATAGCCAATTGTTTTCGTGCAAAGTCCTTTAGTTTGTGTCCAGCATTTCATGCCATCGAGCAGGTGTTTTTGTTTCACGTTTGTAGCGTTTAGCCAAGTTTCTTCCTCCATTGTGAGCGCTTTTTGTTGTTTATTTGTTTATTAAATAAACCATGTACTCGTCCCACATCATCTTTGCATCGAGGAAGCACAAACCACAGGCCAAGCCTGACACCCTGGTTCACACACAGTAAAAGCAAAATATATATTTTGAAAATAACGGTAGGGAAAAAGTCACTCATGACATCACAAATTTGACCCGACGGTAAAAGTAAGCATGCGTTCTTTAAATTGGTAAGCGAGTTTAGCTCGGCAGTAATTCAATGTTCATACCATTTAGTGGTCGATTGTACGGAATATGTACCGAACTGTGCAATCTACTAATAAAAGTTTCAATCAATCAATCAATCATGTTCACAATTATTGACTGTATCTAAAAAGATACAAATATATTTTTATTTAAATGAAGATATGAAATAATCCTAAATGAAATACAAGGACTTGGTTGATATTATTGTATATACTAGGCCAGGGGTCGGGAACCTTTTTGGCTGAAAGAGCCAAGAAGCCAAATATTTTCAAATGTATTTCCCTAAGAGCCATATATATTTTTTTTCAATCAATCAATCAATCAATGTTTATTTATATAGCCCCAAATCACAAATGTCTCAAAGGACTGCACAAATCATTACGACTACAACATCCTCGGAAGAACCCACAAAAGGGCAAGGAAAACTCACACCCAGTGGGCAGGGAGAATTCACATCCAGTGGGACGCCAGTGACAATGCTGACTATGAGAAACCTTGGAGAGGACCTCAGGTGTGGGCAACATCCCCCGCCCCCTCTAGGGTACCGAAAGGAATGGATGTCGAGCGGGTCTAACATGATACTGTGAAAGTTCAATCCATAGTGGCTCCAACACAGCCGCGAGAGTTCAGTTCAAAGTGGATCCAAGACAGCAGCGAGAGTCCCGTCCACAGGAAACCATCTCAAGCGGAGGCGGATCAGCAGCGTAGAGATGTCCCCAACCGATACAGGCAAGCGGTCCATCCTGGGTCCCGACGAGCGGTCCATCCTGGGTCTCGACTCTGGACAGCCAGTACTTCATCCATGGTCATCGGACCGGACCCCCTCCACAAGGGAGGGGGGGACATAGGAGAAAGAAAAGAAGCGGCAGATCAACTGGTCTAAAAAGGAGGTCTATTTAAAGGCTAGAGTATACAGATGAGTTTTAAGGTGAGACTTAAATGCTTCTACTGAGGTAGCATCTCGAACTGTTACCGGGAGGGCATTCCAGAGTACTGGAGCCCGAATGGAAAACGCTCTATAGCCCGCAGACTTTTTTTGGGCTCTAGGAATCAAACACTGAACACAACTAAACACGTGCATTTTTAAGTAAGACCAACATTTCCAGACTATAATAGGTCTCTTATTCTTTATAATACATTTTTTATTCCAAAGCTAACTGTGGAGGGTGCGTGGCCTGCGGGCCAGCAGCAAAGCAGGATTTTGCCAGGACTGACCTCGAAATCAGCGACAGGTGCGTAGAAGGCCCACCTGGGCCTTGTTATCTAATCACCTGTCGCTCAGTTATAAGCAGCAGCCAAGAGGAGAGACAGGGTTGGGAAACGTGAGTCTAATCGAAATTAAGTTAATGACAATTATATTACTATTACTCAGCAGCTTCATTTATCTCATCTTAAGAAAGATGACTCTAACTGGAGTTAATTTAATGACAATTATATTACTATTCCTCAGTAGCTTCACTATACACATCTTAAGAAACGTGACTTTAATTGGAGTTACGTTAATGAAAATTATATTACTATTCCTCAGCAGCTTTACTATAATCATCTCAAGAAACGTGACTCTAATTGGACCTAACGGCAATTATATTACTATTCCTCAGCAGCTTCATTATACTCATCTTCAAAATACACTGAACACAACTAAATGTGTGCATTTTTAAGTAAGACCTACATTTCCAGAGTATAATAGGTCTCTTATTCTTTATAATAACATTGTTATTCTGAAGTCAAGTGTGGAGGGGGCGTGGCCTGCGGGCCTGCAGCGAAGCAGGGTGTTGCCAGGACCGGCCTCGAAATCAGCGACAGGTGCGTAGAAGGCCCACCTGGGCCTTGTCATCTAATCACCTGTCGCTCAGTTATAAGCAGCAGCCAAGAGGAGAGACAGGGTTGGGGCTGGAGCCAGAGCGCGAGTGAGGACGAAAGAGAAAAAGACAATTGCTGGAAAGCAACTGAGAGAAAAATAAAATAAAACAATATTGTAACCCTAAAACAGGCTCTTGGTGGTCTAAAGAACCACCAGGAGGGCAAACCAATAATAAATAAACTACTTCTTACCATCAATGCAACGTATTGAACATAAAAAAAGCATGAGAATGTTTTATATTTTGAACGTTATTTTCAACACTGTGATTACAAGTGGAATTATTCATTACTTATCCTGTTAAGCAATGTTAGCTCAGATTTATCCGATACCCGGATGCAGTCATCAAAAGAGCCACATCTGGCTCGTGAGCCATAGGTTCCCTACCCCTGTACTAGGTCATAAAATCAGTGTCAGTTGAGTCAGGCCATAGGTTGCCTGTAGTGATTTTTAACGTCCAGCAGATGTCAGTATTTAGTGACACAGTATTGACACAGTATCAATGTGTCCAAACGATACATGACGCCTCATCAACCCATCACTACAAAATACTTATATTCACAATCTAAAGGTCAAAAAATCAAATATATCAAAGTAAAGAATTAAATAAAATAGATTTAGCAAAATAAATAGTCCATCCATCCATCCATCCTCTTCCGCTTACCCGAGGTCGGGTCGCGGGGGCAACAGCCTAAGCAGGGAAACCCAGACTTCCCTCTCTCCAGCCACTTCGTCTAGCTCTTCCCGGGGGATTCCGAGGCGTTCCCAGGCCAGCCGGGAGACATAGTCTTCCCAACGTGTCCTGGGTCTTCCCCGTGGCCTCCTACCGGATGGACGTGCCCTAAACACCTCCCTAGGGAGGCGTTCGGGTGGCATCCTGACCAGATGCCCGGACCACCTCATCTGACTCCTCTCGATGTGAAGGAGCAGCGGCTTTACTTTGAGTTCCTCCCGGATGGCAGAGCTTCTCACCCTATCTCTAAGGGAGAGACCCAAACTCATTTCGGCCGCTTGTACCCGTGATCTTATCCTTTCGGTCATGAGCCAAAGCTCATGACCGAAAGGTGAGGATGGGAACGTAGATCGACCGGTAAATTGAGAGCTTTGCCTTCCGGCTCAGCTCCTTCTTCACCACAACGGATCGGTACAACGTCCGCATTACTGAAGACGCCGCACCGATCCGCCTGTCGATCTCACGATCCACTCTTCCCTCACTCGTGAACAAGACTCCTAGGTACTTGAACTCCTCCACTTGGGGCAGGGTCTCCTCCCCAACCCGGAGATGGCATTCCACCCTTTTCCGGGCGAGAACCATGTAAATAAATAGTACAGAACTCATTTAACCGGTTACAACACAATATCATTTCATCATCAAAATAATCACCTCGGTAGTTGTTTGCTGTATGGAGACCGAAACTCTTGGTCAGGACAGAAAAGTTCCTCTGGAACTGACAGACAGCAGACTGGAAGAAACATGGCATTTTCTCCACTTAAATAGCCCATAGCCCCGCCCACTAGCTGGGATCAATTGGACAGGGGAAATTAAGAAAAGTTATTTTGTAAATTACACCATAAATAACCATCACATGTCTAAAAAGTATTTACATACAACTTTTGCATTTTAAAAGCAGTCATTTCTGTCCACGGTGTATTGAGGCTTAGACAACACAACTTTCAAATGTGTCTCTCAGCAACACCCAGCTCCTCAAAGTCATGGTTTGGCCCAAATTAGGCCTAATTAGTCAGAGCAGGTGTGCTCAGCTACATAAAGGCCTCAGCCCCTTCTTGTCTCTTTTAGCCACACCTTCAGAGTCATGGTGAGTGACAGCTTACACTTTGTTTTGTGGAACATGCTTTTCAATAACAACATTGAATGTTTGTTGTGTGTCCATCTTCAGCTTCTTAACACATGTGCACGCTTTGAGATGAAGACAAAGGTCCGCCACTGTTTAGTGGCAGTGTAGGGTCAAACAGTCACACACACATTCACAAACCCCTTCACTTACTCACACACACATTTGCACACACACACATTCACACAGACACACATTCACAAACCCCTTCACTTACTCACGCACACACATTCACACAAACACACACACACATTCACAAACCCCTTCACTTACTCACACACACATTCACACAGACACACACACACACACACACACACACACACACACCTCGTCACACACACATTCACAAACCCCTTCACTAACACACACACACACGCACACACAGAAAAACACACACACAAACATACTTACAGACACACACACACACACAGAAAAAAACACATGCAAACACAAACACACACACACACACACACAGACACACACACACATTCACCCACACTTTGTCACACACATTTTAACACACCCCTTAACTTACACACACACACACACACAGACACACAAACAAACAAACACACGAACATGCACATACACAGACACACACACATTCACCCACACTTCGTCACACACACATTAACACACCCCTTAACTTACACACACACACACACACACACACAAACACACGAACACGCACAGACACAGACACACACACACACACACATACACACATACACAGACACACACACAGAGATACACACACACATTTACACACACTTCGTCACACACCCCTTCACACACACACTCACACACACACAAAGATACACACAGGCACACACACAGAAAGATACACACACACACATACACAGGCACACGCACACACATTCACACACCCCTTCACATACACACACATGCACACACACACACACACACACACACACATACATAAACATAAACATACACATAGGCACACAGACACACACACACACACACATACACAGGCACACGCACACACACACATTCACACACACATTCACATACCCCTTCACATACACACACATGCACACACACACACACACACACACACACACACACATACATAAACATAAACATACACATGCACACACACACACACACACACACATACATAAACATAAACATACACATGCACACACACACACACACACACACACACACATACATAAACATAAACATATGCACACACATTCACACGCACTTACACAAACACACACACAGATACACACACACACACCCATTTACACACACCTCGTCACACACACATTCACACACCCCTTCTTTTACACACACGCACGCACGCACACACACATACACGTACACACACATTCACACCCACGCACACACACACACATACGGGCACACACACATACATACACACACACATACAGGCACACGCACAAGCATAGACCCACACACACACACACACACACATACAGGCACACGCACAAGCATAGACACAAAGACACAAACACTCACATACAGGCACACGCATAGACACACACACACACAGACACAGTTGTGTGTCTTGCTGCCAGGATGAGTGTGTGATGTGTAATGGAGTCCTGGCACACTACTTCGCAGTCCAGGGTACAAAGTCTATGCTCCCTGCTGAGTGAGGACTAATTAGGGATTAGAGCACATCCTGTGGCGGAATTGTTAGTCCAGCAGCCCTTCTTGTCTTTACAACACATGACTGAACTAAGCAGGGGTTAGTTAGTTTGTACTTTAGGTCATTTAAAATAAAAAAAGACACTTGCTGCGCTTCCACACCAGGACTTTTATTTTGTAGGACCAAAGTCTGCTCACCTGTCCTCTGCCGTCACCTGTTAGGTGACACAACTTCAATATTCTCGCCCAAAATCTGCTGGTTTCCTTTAGTAAGAGTATCAACAAATATAAAAAATATATATTTTTGACAGAATCATAATTTTTATTCTTAATACTTCCTAGTGGATAGTGATGTCCCGATACTGATATTTTTGTCAGGCTTTCCCCTGACAGTTTGTTTGTGTTTTAGTTGTTTTCTTCTGCATTTGTTTTGGTTTCCTCCGTGTTTAGTATTTCCTGTTTTTAGTTCCTGTCAGTGCTCTTATTTTGTCTGTTTCCTGTTTTTTCCCCTGTGCGCTGTTTTCCCCTCAGCTGCGGCTGTTTGGCACCTGGCCACACCACAGGCAATAATCATTGACCATTTGTCCAAACAAACAGGTATCAAATAATTATGGTTGCGTATTATTACTTACACACACAAAGTCTCCAAGGCAGAAGTCTAGTAGAGAGTTTTCAGTAACAAACGTGTCCGCATTATTCAACTTACTGCGTCGTGAGCTGAACTTACTGAAATTATTTTGGCCATGCTCTAAAATAATGCAAGTACGTGTGTGTGTGTGTGTGTGTGTGTGTGTGTGTGTGTGTGTGTGTCAGCACAACAAAACACTGAAGTTGTGACAGTGATTGATGGTCACTAATTATTAGTTGGAGTTTCAAAAGAGACGAGCTGCATGTTTTTTTTCTTCCTGCGTTCATCCGTGAAATCTCTCACTCAAACATTATTGTCTGCTGACTCATTTATTCATGCATGCATTTATTTATTTATTTACAGACGGACATAATTTGTTATTGTTATTGACATTATTGTTTCTTGTCTTAATATCAGAGTCCGTTCTGCAAAACGGCCATTCCTTAAAGCACGCAGTTCAAATAGACGTAATCATTTAATATACATCATCATATAATAAACATCATTAAATAGACATTATCATATAATATGCATCATCATATAATAAACATTATCATATAATATACATCATCATATGATAAACAATATCATATATACATAATCATTTAATATACATCATCATATATTATATATTATGTTATATCATATAATAGACAGTATCAAATAATATACATCATCATATAATATCCATTATCATATAATAAACATTATCATATATACATCATCATTTAATATACATCATATAATACACATCATCATATAATATACATGATGTTATAATATACATCATCATATAATAAACATTATCATATATACATCATCATTTAATATACATCATTATAAAATAGACATCATCATATAATATACACTATGTTATAATACACATCATCATTAAATAGACATTATCATATAATATGTATCATCATATAATAAACATTATCATATAATATACATCATCATATAATAAACAATATCATATATACATCATTTAATATACATCATCATATATTATACATTATGTTATAATATACATGATATAAAAGACAGTATCATATAATATACATCATCATATAATAGACAATATCATATAATAAACATTATCATATATATATCATCATTTTAATATACATCATATAATACACATCGTCATATAATATACATGATGTTATAATATACATCATCGTATAATAAACATTATCATATATACATAATCGTTTAATACACATTATTATAAAATAGACTCCATCATATAATATTCATTATGTTATGATATACATCATCATTAAATGGACATTATCATATAATATAATATGCATCATCATATAATAAACATTATCATATATACATCATTGTTTAATATACATTATTATAAAATAGACTCCATCATATAATATTCATTATGTTATGATATACATCATCATTAAATGGACATTATCATATAATATAATATGCATCATCATATCATAAACATTATCATATAATATACATCATCATATAATAAACAATATCATATATACATCATCATTTAATATACATCATCATATATTATACATTATGTTATAATATACATCATACAATAGCCAGTATCATATAATATACATCATCATATAATAGACATTATCTTATAATAAACATTATCATATATATATCATCATGTAATATACATCATATAATACACATCATCATTTAATATACATGATGTTATAATATACATCACCATATAATATACATCATCATATAATAGACAGTATCATATAATACACATCATGTAATAGACATTATCATATAATATACATTGTCATATAATAAACATTAACATATATACATCATCATTTAATATACATCATAGAATAGACATCATCATATAATATAAATTATGTTATAATAAACATCATCATGTAATATACATCATAATATAATAGACAGTATCATATAATAAACATGATCATATATACATCATTTAATATACATTATTGTATAATACACATCATCATATAATGTACATTATGTTATAATATACATCATCATATAATATACATTATCATATAATAGAAAGTATCATATTCTATACAACATCATATAATAAACATTATCATATGTACATCATTTTATATACATCATCATATTATAGACATCATCATATAATATACATTATGTTAAACTATACATCATCATATAAGATACATCATCATAAAATATACATTATGATATAATATACATCATATAATATACATCATCATACAACATGCATCATAAAATATACATTATAATTTAATATACATCATCATCAAATATACATCATCATAAAATAGACATTATGATATAATATACTTTATCATATAATAAACATTATCATATAATATACAGCAACATATAATATAGATCATCATATAATAAACATCATTTCAACCATATCAATAAAACATATCAATCGTTCACATACCCGGCAATCTATACGGGCCCTCAGAAGTACCAAACTAAATAATGAGGGCCCATTTCAAATTGCCTTGTTTAGTATTCTTTATACGTTTTGCTGCATTAACATGTACAAAAACTCAACACATTTTGCAAGCGTGACACATTTGGCCACCAATTTTATTCTTGGGGGTAAAAAATTTAATTTTCTTGATAGCGATAGTTTTGTTTTGTAGTCAAATTTGTTCTCCGCCCTTGTGTGCGCCTTTTGTTTGCTTCCTTTGTTTGTAATTTGTTAGTATGAATAAATATGTACTCACATTCACGTCTCGCTTGTGCCAACTTTCCTTTGCGGGGATAAAACATCCAAGTCATAGTCCTAGTCTTGACAAAAACTTACGTGGCATGGACAGGAAGGAAACTAGGCATGGCATGGCATGGCATGGCATGAAAGGAGTTAAGGAATAAAGTCGCCAGGCTGACCACCTGGCAACTACAGGTTTAAATAATGAACATGATAAGTGCAATCAGGTGTGAGACATGAAGACAGGGGCGTGACATGAAGACAAGATGAAAAATAATGAGTTGGCATGGTAACAAAGAAAACAAGGAAGTCCAAAAAATAAAACCAAACATGACAAAAACAAAACATGATCTCATGGGCGTGACAAGCAATAGATTTCATGGTGAAATTGTGAAATGTACTGTGCTTTTGACAGCATTTTTCTCTAATTAAAAAAAAAAACTACAATACTTTTATTAGTGTAATAAATCGTAGCGCCGTTTGGGTATTTACAGTAAAACACCCAAAAATCTGCACTTGTTGATTTGTGGTAAAAATAAAAAATAAAAAAAAATTAAAATTGCAGTTTATTTGATGTACAGTAAAAAAACTAATAAACATTTTACAGTAAAATGCTGGCTATTTTTAACCATGAAAACAGTAGTACTGTTTTTCCATTTACAGTAAGATACACTACATTTTGAGGTGAAATTATTGCAACTTACCATATTTTTTTTGACATTTTAGTTTAAAAGAAATCCACTTATAAAATGGTGTAATAATAGTATTCACTGTTAGAAGCTGTCAGAGTTAGTTGGTGACAAACCCCAAGATGCAGAGAAGGAGGCAGGCATTGAGTAAGAAAACATGATTTAATTAAAATACTAAAACAAGAACAAAGAAAAGGGAACTAACACAAAGCGCGCACGAGGCGGATAAAAAATTAAAAGAGCTAGCATGGGAGTCAGAAGATAACAAGCCAAGCGTGGAAGCTAGCAGGAGAACAAGAACAAACAAAAGGATACTACCAAAAAGCGCGCACGAGGCGGATAACAAATCAAAAGAGCTAGCATGGGAGTTGGAAGATAACAAGCCTAGCGTGGAAGCTAGCAGGAGAACAAGAACAAACAAAAGGGTACTAACGAAAAGCGCGCACGAGGCAGATAACGAACTAAAAGAGCTACCATGGGAGTCGGAAGATAACAAGCCAAGCGTGGAAGCTAGCAGGAGAACAAGAACAAACAAAAGGGTACTAACAAAAGCGCGCACGAGGCCAGATAACAAACGAAAAGAGCTAGCATGGCAGTTGGAAGATAACAAGCCTAGCGTGGAAGCTAACAGGAGAACAAGAACAAACAAAAGGATACTAACAAAAAGCGCGCACGAGGGGGATAACAAACTAAAAGAGCTTGCATGGGAGTCGGAAGATAACAAGCCAAGCGTGGAAGCTTGCAGGAGAACAAGAACAAACAAAAGGGTACTAACAAAAAGCGCGCACGAGGCCGGATAACAAACTAAAAGAGCTAGCATGGGAGTCGGAAGATAACAAACCAAGCGTGGAAGCTAGCAGGAGAACACAAACAAACAAAAGGGTACCAACGAAAAGCGCGCACGAGGCGGCTAACAAACTAAAAGAGCTAGCATGGGAGTCGGAAGATAACAAGCCAGGCGTGGAAGCTTGCAGGAGAACAAAAACAAACAAAAGGGCACTAACGAAAAGCGCGCACGAGGTGGATAACAAACTAAAAGAGCTAGCATGGGAGTCGGAAGATAACAAGCCAAGCGTGGAAGCTAGCAGGAGAACAAGAACAAACAAAAGGGCTCTAACAAAAACCGCGCACGAGGCGGATAACAAACTAAAAGAGCTAGCATGGGAGCTAGCAGGAAACAGAAGCCGTTACTTGTAGTATGAAAACAAAACGGAAGCAATCCAATCCAATCCAATCCACTTTATTTATATAGCGCATTTAAACAACAATAACGTCTCCAAAGTGCTGCACAGCCATGTTAAAAACAATATTAAAAAAACAATAATATGCTCCACCAATGACTGGATTAAAAATAAATATAAAACCAATAAAAAAAACAATATAAAAACAAATATGATTAAAAACTATTTCAAAGGGTAAAATCAGTTAAAACAGTAAAATAGAAATCAAAGTGTATAAAAAACACAGAGGACAACAGAGGACAGAGGACCACACAACTCACGTAGCGTTAAAAGCCAAAGAATAAAAGTGGGTCTTTAGACGAGACTTAAAACACTCCACTGTGGAAGCAGTTTGAACATGGAGGGGCAGAGTGTTCCAGAGCTTAGGGCCGACCACAGAGAAGGCCCTGTCTGCCCTGGTCTTAAGTCCGGTCTTGGGCACCACGAGCTGGAAGTGGCTCTCGGACCTCAGAGCGTGCGAAGGAATGTAAATTTGGATGAGGCAGGGAACAAAAGACAGTAAGTTACAAACAGCTACCGAAAAAAAACCTCACCGCTACGCTGCAATGACACGACACGACACGACAGGAGCGACAATAATCCAGCGCAGAGTGGAGGACAAAGCAGGTCTAAAATAGGAAATCGGGCTGATTGACACCAGGTGTGGCCAGGTGCCAATCAGCCGCAGCTGAGGGGAAAAAACACAGGAAACAGACAAAATAAGAACCTTATCAGTTGTTAGTACATCCCCACTGCTGTACACTGACTCCTCTAAAGGATACACGGGCTGACTTCCTCCAGTGTTGTCCCCTGACAGGACGTAACGAGAGGGACGGGTGTACTTCATTAAAACGTCATTTATAATGCATGTCCTCGGGAGAGAGTGGACAGAATGTGTTTGTCACCCGGGAGCCACGTCCACATGCTGTTCACCAAACAAGGGAGCCACGCCAAAATAGAATGTTCCAGAAATGTTGGCTGACAGCAAAGTTTGTAAGCTATGACAAGCCAGACACGTCCTCTTTACAACGTTTGCACAAATATTCTGTAAGACCACATTGTCTCCCGACGACAAGGCAGCAAAACGCCAGTTTCTATTCGGAGTGGCAAGGTTTTAAAAAAAGTGGTAGCACATTTTCCAGGATATGTGGCATCTTTTTGGAAGCAAACATTCGAGCAAGGATCCTCCCCACCCCGCTGTTTTTTACCGAGGCACTTATGTTTGGCCCCAGAGGACCACATCTAAAAGTGAATACTATTATGCATTTTATTACTGTAGTTTTATGTCAAAAAAATGTGGTGATTACACCTCAAAAGGTAGTGTATCTTACTGGGACAGTTGTTTGCTGTCGTCACGTGGGTTGCGTGGCCCACCCAGGAAGGACATTGCTTTCCAGCACAGCTCATCTTTCCTCCTTCTCCCCTTTCATACTCCGCGAGGAGATACGTAGATTGTGAGCCGGTGTGTGAGCCACGCACCTGATTTGGATTGCAGCGGCATTGCTCCCCGCCGCATTCTCCGCCTCTTTGCCGCCATCTTGAGCAGGGCTGCCGCGTGTTCTGCCCCGCCGTCGGCCCGTCAGCTCCGCCTCTCCACACTTACTAGACATGGAAAGACGGTACTGCAGTTTTTATGTTTAAAACAAAGGCAGCTTAGGTGCCAGAATTTTACTGTAAAATGTACTTTAGTTTTTTTTTTCGGTAAGTTAAAAAAAAAATAAAATGCAATTTTAACATTTATGAACTCCCAGTTTGTTTTTTCGTTTTTTACCGCGAATCAGCAATTGTAGATTTTTCAGTATATTACTGTAAATACCAGTAAAAGGAACAATAGATTTCATGGTCAAACACTTACATCGGTCACATCTAGTCTTAGACTTAGATTGTTAAATATAGTCTTAGACTTACAGTAGATAGGTCACATCTAGTCTTAAAGTTTGAAAGTTTGATCGGTCACATCTAGTCTTAGACTTAGATCGGACACATTTAGTCTTAAAGTTTGATCGATCACATCAAGTCTTGGACTTAGATCAACCACGTCTAGTCTTAGCCTTAGATCGATCACATCTAGTCCTAGACTTAGATCAGTCACATCTAGTCTTAGACTTAGATCGGTCACATCTAGTCTTTGACTTAGATCAGTCACATCTAATCTTGGACTTAGATTGGTCACATCTAGTCTTAAACTAGATTGGTCACATCTTGTCTAAGACTTAGAATGTCACATCTACTCTTAGACTTGGATCGGTCACATCTGGTCTTGGACTTAGATCAGTCACATCTAGTCTTAGCCTTAGATCGGTCACATTAAGTCTTAGACTTAGATCAACCACGTCTAGTCTTAGCCTTAGATCGATCACATCTAATCCTAGACTTAGATCAGTCACAAATCTAGTCTTAGACTTAGATCGGTCAAATCTAGTCTTTGACTTAGATCAGTCACATTTAGTCTTAGACTTAGATCGGACACATTTAGTCTTAAATTTTGATCGATCACATCTAGTCTTAGACTTAGATTGGTCACATCTAGTCTTAAACTAGATTGGTCACATCTTGTCTAAGACTTAGAATGTCACATCTACTCTTAGACTTGGATCGGTCACATCTGGTCTTAGACTTAGATCCGTCACATCTAGTGTTAGACTTAGATCGGTCACATCTGGTCTTAGACTAAGATTGGTCACATCTCGTCTTTGATTTAGATCGGTCACATCTAGTCTTAGACTTAGATCAGTCACATCTAGTGTTAGACTTAGACCGGTCACATCTAATATTAGACTAAGATTGGTCACATTTCGTCTTTGACTTAGATCAGACACATCTAGTCTTAGACTTAAATCGGTCACATCTAGTCTTAGATCGGTCACATCTAGTCTTAGACTAAGATTGTTCACATCTCGTCTTTGACTTAGACCGGTCACATCTCGTCTTTGATTTAGATCAGTCACATCTCGTCTTAGATTGGTCACGTCTAGTCTTAGCCATAGATCGGTCACATCAAATTTTGGACTTAGATCAGCCACAGCCACATCTATTCTTAGACTTACATCGGTCACATCTAGTCTTAGACTAAGATTGTTCACATCTCGTCTTTGACTTAGATCGGTCACATCTCGTCTTTGATTCAGATCGGTCACATCTAGTCTTAGACTAAGATTGTTCACATCTCGTCTTTGACTTAGACCGGTCACATCTCGTCTTTGATTTAGATCAGTCACATCTCGTCTTAGATTGGTCACGTCTAGTCTTAGCCATAGATCGGTCACATCAAGACTTGGACTTAGATCAGCCGCAGCCACATCTATTCTTAGACTTACATCGGTCATATCTAGTCTTAGACTGAGATTGCTCACATCTAGTCTTTGATTTAGATCGGTCACATCTCGTCTTTGATTTAGATCGGTCACATCTAGTCTTAGACTTAGATCAGTCACATCTAGTCTTAGACTTAGATTGGTCACATCTAGTCCTAGACTTAGATCGGTCACACCTAGTCTTAGACTTAGAACAGTCACATCTAGTCTTAGACTTAGATCGGTCACATCTAGTCTTAAACTAGATTGGTCACTTCTTGCCTTAGACTTAAATCGTCACATTTAGTCTTAGACTTGGATCGGTCACATCTAGTCTTAGATCGGTCACATCTAGTCTTAGACTTACATCGGTCACATCTAGTCTTAGACTTAGATCAGTCACATCTAGTCTTAGACTTAGATTGGTCACATGTAGTCCTAGACTTAGATCGGTCACACCTAGTCTTAGACTTAGATCAGTCACACCTAGTCTTAGACTTAGATCGGTCACATCTAGTCTTGGACTTAGATCGGTCACATCTAGTCTTAAACTAGATTGGTCACTTCTTGCCTTGGACTTAGATCGTCACATTTAGTCTTAGACTTGGATCGGTCACATCTAGTCTTAGATCGGTCACATCTAGTCTTAGACTTACATCGGTCACATCTAGTCTTAGACTTAGATCAGTCAAATCTAGTCTTAGGCTGAGATTGGTCACATGTAGTCCTAGACTTAGAGCGGTCACACCTCGTCTTAGACTTAGATCAGTCACATCTAGTCTTAGACTTAGATCGGTCACATCTAGTCTTAGACTTAGATCGGTCACATCTAGTCTTAAACTAGATTGGTCACTTCTTGCCTTGGACTTAGATCGTCACATTTAGTCTTAGACTTGGATCGGTCACATCTAGTCTTAGATCGGTCACATCTAGTCTTAGACTTACATCGGTCACATCTAGTGTTAGACTTAGATCAGTCACATCTAGTCTTAGACTTAGATTGGTCACATGTAGTCCTAAACTTAGATCGGTCACACCTAGTCTTAGACTTAGATCGTCACATTTAGTCTTAGACTTGGATCGGTCACATCTAGTCTTAGATCGGTCACATCTAGTCTTAGACTTAGATCAGTCACATCTAGTGTTAGACTTAGATCGGTCACATCTAATCTTAGTCTAAGATTGGTCACATCTCGTCTTTGACTTAGATCAGTCACATCTAGTCTTATACTTAAATCGGTCACATTTAGTCTTAGATCGGTCACATCTAGTCTTAGACTAAGATTGCTCACATCTTGTCTTTGACTTAGATCGTCACATTTAGTCTTAGACTTGGATCAGTCACATCTAGTCTTAGATCGGTCACATCTAGTCTTAGACTAAGATTGCTCACATCTCGTCTTTGTCTTGAATCGGTCACATCTCGTCTTTGATTTAGATCGGTCACATCTAGTCTTAGACTAGGATTGCTCACATCTCGTCTTTGACCTAGACCGGTCACATCTCATCTTTGATTTAGATCAGTCACATCTCGTCTTAGATTGGTCACGTCTAGTCTTAGCCATAGATCGGTCACATCAAATTTTGGACTGAGATCAGCCACAGCCACATCTATTCTTAGACTTACATCGGTCACATCTAGTCTTAGACTAAGATTGCTCACATCTCGTCTTTGACTTAGATCGGTCACATCTCGTCTTTGATTTAGACCAGTCACATCTCGTCTTAGACTTAGATTGGTCACATGTAGTCCTAGACTTAGATCAGTCACACCTAGTCTTAGACTTAGATCAGTCACATCTAGTCTTAGACTTAGATTGGTCAAATGTAGTCCTAGACTTAGATCAGTCACACCTAGTCTTAGACTTAGATCAGTCACATCTAGTCTTAGACTCAGATCGGTCACATCTAGTCTTAGACTTAGATCGGTCACATCTAGTCTTAAACTAGATTGGTCACTTCTTGCCTTAGACTTAGATCGTCACATTTAGTCTTAGACTTGGCTCAGTCACATCTAGTCTTGGATCGGTCACATCTAGTCTTAGACTTAGATCAGTCACATCTAGTGTTGGACTTAGATCGGTCACATCTAATCTTAGACTAAGATTGGTCACATCTCGTCTTTGACTTAGATCAGTCACATCTAGTCTTAGACTTAAATCGGTCACATCTAGTCTTATATCGGTCACATCTAGTCTTAGACTTACATCGGTCACATCAAGTCTTGGACTTAGATCAGCCACAGCCACATCTATTCTTAGACTTACATCGGTCACATCTAGTCTTAGACTAAGATTGCTCACATCTCGTCTTTGACTTAGATCTGTCACATCTCGTCTTTGACTTAGAACAGTCACATCTCGTCTTAGATTGGTCACATCTAGTCTTAGACTAAGATTGCTCACATCTCGTCTTTGACTTAGATCTGTCACATCTCGTCTTTGACTTAGAACAGTCACATCTCGTCTTAGATTGGTCACATCTAGTCTTAGACTAAGATTGCTCACATCTCGTCTTTGACTTAGACCGGTCACTTTTTGTCTTTGATTTAGAACAGTCACATCTCGTCTTAGATCGGTCACATCTAGTCTTGGACTAAGATTGCTCACATCTCGTCTTTGACTTAGACCGGTCACTTTTTGTCTTTGATTTAGAACAGTCACATCTCGTCTTAGATCGGTCACATCTAGTCTCAGACTAAGATTGCTCACATCACGTCTTTGACTTAGACCGGTTACATCTCGTCTTTGATTTAGAACAGTCACATCTCGTCTTAGATCGGTCACATCAAGTCTTAGCCTTAGATCGGTCAGAAACTGAAACTTGAGGTAGACAGACCTCTGTAATTGTTGTATTTTCCAATTTACCTAATTCTAATAATTAAAAACATGACCCATGACTCTCGATAAATGATTCTCTTTGAAAAAAAGCCGTCTTTTGTTCGGGTGGACACATTTGTCCTTCACTGGTCAGACACTCAGCGGCGATGACTCGCCCGGCGTCTTCCGGCAGCATTGACCTCCACTCGTGCAAATGATCTCCCCTCGGAGTCGATACTTTTAAGAAGCCGTCTCCAGCCGAGATGTTTTGACAAGGCGACGGCGACGTGGTCATGTGGAGAATAGAGACGAGGCCATTACTCGCGCTAAGTGAAGGAGACTGATGAATGTGGATGTTTCTGAGCAGATGTGATCAGGCTCTCCATGAGTGGGAAAACAGCTCGGTGTCTATGACGTGCGCTGAGGCTCGCTGTCTATGAAGCGCGCTGAGAATGATGAGAGCGTTGAGCGGTAATTAGCGTTTCATTGCAGCTGTGAGGGCCCCCTCGCACAAGCGAGCTGAGTGCCAACATGTCATTTTGCTGCTTTGTTTGTTTTAAGACAAGCACCAGTCACATATCCACTCAAAATATTATTTGCAAAAACCACTAATTGTTTCCGACAAACATTTTTTTTTTTTTTTTGCACCATGACTTGGGAAGGTTGTTTGCAAAGGGTCACTTAAGTCATGCACCGTTAATCATTGCAGACCTGAATCAGTCATGTTGTGCACAATATGTCAGTACCTGAACATGGCTTTTAAAAACACAGTTTTAAAATTGGACAAGTGTGGAGAAACAGTTTTGCCTTTTTTCCATCGTGCTTTGTGGACTCCGGCTTATTAGTGATTCCCAAAGCCCAAAAAAAGTCTGCGGGCTATAAAGCGTTTTCCGTTCGGGCTCCAGTACTCTGGAATGCCCTCCCGGTAACAGTTCGAGATGCCACCTCTGTAGAAGCATCTAAGTCTCACCTTAAAACTCATTTGTATACTCTAGACTTTAAATAGACTCCCTTTTTAGACCAGTTGATCTGCCGTTTATTTTCTTTTTCTTCTATGTCCCACCCTCCCTTGTGGAGGTGGTCCGGTCCGATCCGGTGGCCATGTACTGCTTGCCTGTGTATCGGCTGGGGACATCTCTGCGCTGCTGATCCGCCTCCGCTTGGGATGGTTTCCTGCTGGCTCCGCTGTGAACGGGACTCTCGTTGCTGTGTTGGATCCGCTTTGGACTGGACTCTCGCGACTGTGTTGGATCCATTATGGATTGAACTTTGACAGAATCATATTAGACCCGCTCGACATCCATTGCTTTCCTCCTCTCCAAGGTTCTCATAGTCATCATTGTCACCGATGTCCCACTGGGTGTGAGTTTTCCTTGCCCTTATGTGGGCCTACCGAGGATGTCGTAGTGGTTTGTGCAGCCCTTTGAGACACTAGTGATTTAGGGCTATATAAGTAAACATTGATTGATGATTGATTGACTTAAATGGGTGTAATTCAGATTGCTTTATGGTGCATGGATGGTTTTTTTTTATAATACCCACAAAGTATGTTATGTGTGACCATGTCTTTTGGTATTTTCTGTTGGTTCAATAATTTATTTTTTTTGGGCCATGACTCGGGAAGGTTGTTTGCAAAGGGTCACTTAAGTGATGCACCGTTAATCATTGCAGACCTGAATCGGTCATGTTGTGCACATAATGACAGTACCTGAATATGGCTTTTAAAAACACAGTTTTAAAATTGGACAAGTGTGGAGAAACAGTTTTGCCTTCTTTCCATCATGCTTTGTAATGGACTTAAATGGGTGTAATTCAGAATGTTTTATGGTGCATGGATGTGTTTTTAATAATATCCGCTAATTATGTTATGTGTGACCATGTCTTTTGGTATTTTCTGTTGGTTCAATTATAATTTTTTTTTTGTGCCATGACTCAGGAAGGTTGTTTGCATTGGGTCATATAAGTAAGTGATGAACCGTTAATCATTGCAGACTGAATCGGTCATGTTGTGCACAAGATGACAGTACCTGATCATGGCTTTTAAAAACAAAGTTTTAAAATTGGAGAAGTGTGGAGAAACAGTTTTGCCTTATTTCCATCGTGCTTTGTAATGGACTTAAATGGGTGTAATTCCGAAAGCTTTATGGTGCATGGATGTGTTTTTAATAATATCCACAAATTATGTTATGTGTGACCATGTCTTTTGGTATTTTCTATTGGTTCAATTAGAAATTTTTTTTTGTGCCATGACTCAGGAAGGTTGTTTGCATTGGGTCATATAAGTAAGTGATGAACCGTTAATCATTGCAGACTGAATCGGTCATGTTGTGCACAATATGTCAGTACCTGAACATGGCTTTTAAAAACACAGTTTTAAAATTGGACAAGTGTGGAGAAACAGTTTTGCCTTCTTTCCATCATGCTTTGTAATGGACTTAAATGGGTGTAATTCCGAAAGCTTTATGATGCATGGATGTTTTTTAATAATATCCACAAATTATGTTATGTGTGACCATGTCTTTTGGTATTTTCTGTAGGTTCAATTATTATTATTAATTTTTTTTCGTGCCATGACTCGGGAAGGTTGTTTGCATAGGGTCATATAAGTTAATGCTGCGTTACTGATCATCACTAGTCTCCAGAAGGTGTGTTCAGGGTCAGTCACAGGTGCACACTCTCTCTTTTTTCACTTAGTCTTCTTCCAACACTTCATCCCATCATCCTCTCATCATTTTCCTCATACCCACCAAGTCCTGCCAGCAGTTCTCCTCTGCTACTTTTCATTTCCACTATCCATCATCTTTTCCTTTCCTCCCATTTATTTCCCCTGCACTCTCTCAGCCCGAGACCTGCCTGCCCGCCCCACAGCGTCCACCTCTAACTAGGCTGGCCTCCTAAACACTCCCCCCGTCTTAATGGGCCTCCCAGGATGGATTTCACAAAACAGGCAGCTGTGTTATTAGATAGATAGATGGATAGTACTTTATTGATTCTTTCAGGAGAGTTCCCTCAGGAAAATTAAAAATGAGCCCCCGGGGACGGATATGTGAGGTTTACAAACACCGTGTTGAAGAACCAAGTCACTGACGGCCAACAAAGAGACTGAAGGGACTCCGGTGGGAAAGTTGGAGCACATTAAAAAGCTGATCTCTGCACTGTTGAGGAAGTAACCACAAATCAACCAAAATTAACCCAATAAATCAATCAACCAAATAATTTCATCAGCCAATCATTCAATCAACCAATTAACCAATCAACCAAATCAACCAATCCATCAATTAAGCAATTAACCCAATCAATCAATCAACCAATTAACCAAATCAACCAATCAACCAATCAAGCAAATCAATCAATCAACCAAATCAATCAATCAACCAAATTAACCATTCCATCAATCAACCAATAAACCCAATCCATTAATCAACCATTCAACCAATCCATCAATCAACCCAATTAACCAATCCATCATCCGACCAATCAATCAATCCATCAATCAACCAAACAAGCCAATCAACCAATCAACCAAATTAATCAACCATTTCCCCACGATCAATAAAGTACTTTCTATTCTATTCTATTCCATTAACCAAATCAACCAATTCATCAATCAACCAATCAACCAATCCATCATTCCACCAATAAAACAAATCAATCAATCAACTAATTAACCATATTAAGCAATCCATCAATCAAACAATCAACAATTAATCAATCAATCAACCAACCAAATCAACCAATCATCAATCATCCAATCAACCAAATCAATCAAACAACCAATCAACCAATCCATCAATCAACCAATCAAACCAATCCATCAATCAATCATTTAACCAAATCAACCAATCCATCAATGAACCAATCAAGCAATTAAACCAATCAACCCAGTATATCAATCAACAAATTAAGCAAATCAACCAATCCATCCATCAACCAATCAACCAAATCAACCAATCCACCAATACGCCAAATTAACCAATCCATCTATCAACCAATCAATCCAATCCATCAATCACGCAATCGACCAAAACAACCAATCCATCAATTAACCAATCAACCAGATAAACCAATCCATCAATCAACCAATCAACCATATCCACCAGGGATCAAAACATTTATTTCTATTGTATTCTATTAACCAAATCAACAAAATTCATCAATCAACCAATCAACCAATTAACCAAATCAACCAATCCATCAATTAACCAATCAACCGAATCAATCAAATGAGGAATTAAGCGATGCTCAGAGAGAGCTGTGGAGTGAGTCGGTCCTTCACTCTTCATCCCCGGTGCACTCACTGCTCACTACAGTCTTCAGCAGAAAAAGGCGATACAGGACAGGTCAGGGATATTAAACACTGGACAGGTGTGTGCTGAGCGAGGGTCCGTATCATCCACTTGGCTCCGCCCATCAGGACTTTGCTGTTTGGACTACTATATGTCATGGGGGGGAGGGGCTACAAGAATCCTGCGAGTAAGCAACTTGCTCCTTTTGTACTCAGACTCTTTTCATTATCGGGATTGTGCATCCACGGGAAGGATTATGATCAAGTATCAGTATCAGTATTTCCCAGGTGGGATGCTGGGGCTTTTTTTCTCTTCACTCCCAGGAAAAGCAATTTGTGTTTTTATCTCGGCAGCAACACAGCAGCAATTAAAGTCCGACCCACATCGGCACAGATTGAACGTATCGACCTGTCAGTCTATTCCTGCCGCATTTTGTCACCAAATGATTTCACTCCTGACCCTTGAACACGTGACCTTTCACCCTTCCACTCCACATAGTTGTGGGCCAGAAAAGGGCGGATCTTTTACCCATGCGATATCAAGTTAGACACCTCGGTATTGACGATACCAGAACTGATACAGTCGCTCGTCTGTATTGAAAGTCACATTTTTCTAAACATTTCAAAAAAATAAATATGTTTTAAGTTGTTGATGACCACTGTGGGCGTTCCAATCCAATATTGATATCGGCAAAAACACATGTATCGGATCGCATCAGATATGTCCAATACAAGCAGTCCTGCAGAGTGTTTACTTTTGTGTGATATCATGTTTGATACAAGCAATCCTGCTTTGAGTTGACTTGTGTGTGATATCATGTGTGATACAAGCAGTCCTGCAGAGTGTTGACATGTGTGTGATATCATGTGTGATACAAGCAGTCCTGCAGAGTGTTTACTTGTGTGTGATATCATGTGGGATACAAGCAGTTTTGCAGTGTTCACTTGTATGTGTGATATCATGTGCGATAAAAGCAGTCCTGCATAGTGTTTACTTTTGTGGGATATCATGTTTGATACAAGCAATCCTGCTTTTTGTTGACTTGTGTGTGATATCATGTGTGATACAAGCAGTCCTGCAGAGTGTTTACTTGTGTGTGATATCATGTGGGATACAAGCAGTTTTGCAGTGTTCACTTGTGTGTGATATCATGTGCGATACAAGCAGTCCTGCAGACTGTTTACCTGTGTGTGATGTCATGTGCGATACGAGCAGTCCTGCAGAGTGTCTACTTCTGTGTGATATCATGTTTGATACAAGCAGTCCTGCTTTGTGTTGACTTGTGTGTGATATCATGTTTGATACAAGCAGTCCTGCGGAGTGTTGACTTGTGTGTGATATCATGTGTGATACAAGCAGTTTTGCAGTGTTCACTTGTGTGTGATATCACCTGCGATACAAGCAGTCCTGCAGACTGTTTACCTGTGTGTGATGTCATGTGCGATACAAGCAGTCCTGCTTTGTGTTGACTTGTGTGTGATATCATGTTTGATACAAGCAGTCCTGCGGAGTGTTGACTTGTGTGTGATATCATGTGTGATACAAGCAGTTTTGCAGTGTTCACTTGTGTGTGATATCATGTGCGATACAAGCAGTCCTGCAGACTGTTTACCTGTGTGTGATGTCATGTGCGATACGAGCAGTCCTGCAGAGTGTTTACTTTTGTGTGATATCATGTTTGATACAAGCAATGCTGCTTTGTGTTGACTTGTGTGTGATATCATGTGTGATACAAGCAGTCCTGCAGAGTGTTGACTTGTGTGTGATATCATGTGTGATACAAGCAGTTTTGCAGTGTTCACTTGTGTGTGATATCACCTGCGATACAAGCAGTCCTGCAGACTGTTTACCTGTGTGTGATGTCATGTGCGATACGAGCAGTCCTGCAGAGTGTTTACTTTTGTGTGATATCATGTTTGATACAAGCAGTCCTGCGGAGTGTTGACGTGTGTGTGATATCATGTGTGATACAAGCAGTTTTGCAGTGTTAGCTTGTGTGTGATATCATGTGCGATACAAGAAGTCCTGCAGACTGTTTACCTGTGTGTGATGTCATGTGCGATACGAGCAGTCCTGCAGAGTGTTTACTTTTGTGTGATATCATGTTTGATACAAGCAGTCCTGCTTTGTGTTGACTTGTGTGTGATATCATGTGTGATACAAGCAGTCCTGCGGAGTGTTGACTTGTGTGTGATATCATGTGTGATACAAGCAGTCCTGCAGAGTGTTGACTTGTGTGCGATACAAGCAGTCTTGCTTTGTGTTGACTTGTGTGTGATATCATGTGTGATACAAGCAGTTTTGCAGTGTTCACTTGTGTGTGATATCATGTGTGATACAAGCAGTTTTGCAGTGTTCACTTGTGTGTGATATCATGTGCGATACAAGCAGTCCTGCAGACTGTTTACCTGTGTGTGATGTCATGTGCGATACGAGCAGTCCTGCAGAGTGTTGACTTGTGTGTGATATCATGTGTGATACAAGCAGTTTTGCAGTGTTAGCTTGTGTGTGATATTATGTGCGATACAAGCAGTCCTGCAGACTGTTTACCTGTGTGTGATGTCATGTGCGATACGAGCAGTCCTGCAGAGTATTTACTTTTGTGTGATATCATGTTTGATACAAGCAGTCCTGCGGAGTGTTGACGTGTGTGTGATATCATGTGTGATACAAGCAGTTTTGCAGTGTTAGCTTGTGTGTGATATCATGTGCGATACAAGCAGTCCTGCAGACTGTTTACCTGTGTGTGATGTCATGTGCGATACGAGCAGTCCTGCAGAGTGTTTACTTTTGTGTGATATCATGTTTGATACAAGCAGTCCTGCTTTGTGTTGACTTGTGTGTGATATCATGTGTGATACAAGCAGTCCTGCGGAGTGTTGACTTGTGTGTGATATCATGTGTGATACAAGCAGTCCTGCAGAGTGTTGACTTGTGTGCGATACAAGCAGTCTTGCTTTGTGTTGACTTGTGTGTGATATCATGTGTGATACAAGCAGTTTTGCAGTGTTCACTTGTGTGTGATATCATGTGTGATACAAGCAGTTTTGCAGTGTTCACTTGTGTGTGATATCATGTGCGATACAAGCAGTCCTGCAGACTGTTTACCTGTGTGTGATGTCATGTGCGATACGAGCAGTCCTGCAGAGTGTTGACTTGTGTGTGATATCATGTGTGATACAAGCAGTTTTGCAGTGTTAGCTTGTGTGTGATATTATGTGCGATACAAGCAGTCCTGCAGACTGTTTACTTGTGTGTGATGTCATGTGCGATACAAGCAGTCTTGCAGTGTGTTTACTCGGGTCACTCCTAGTAACTTGTGGTGAATTATTATTTCCCAGGCTGTCGCTTTGCCAAAGTACACCTCGGTTTTTGTTTGTGATATTTTCGAAATTGCAGGAAAAGTAAATCATTTTTTTCCAAAAAACAACAATACGAATCAAATAAATCTGGTCATCCAGAAATATTAACATAATGTTATCCCCGATCTTTGCTGCCAGTTAGTCCTTGATTTTAACACTTTTCTCACCTTCTTTATCACTGGCACTCGCTACTTTCCTTGGCCCCGCGGCGTCCTTTTTTACAGTCGCACTTCATTTAAAAAAAGGAGTGGGAATACTTTGTTCAGCAAATTAATGTTGAGCAATGTTTGACCCGAAATAACCGTCTCAATACAGAAAACCGGAGCAAAAATTTTTAAATTGTCAATATCGCTATTGGCCAACATCGGTATCGTATCAGAAGTGGAAACAAAAGTTGCATGGGGACACTCCAAATAACTTGAAGTGAATTATTATTATAATTACACCTTGTTCTCTTTTTTTTGTTTGTGATATTTTCCAAATTGCAGGAAAACTGAATACACTTTTTCCCAAAAAATTATATAAATAAATAAATAAATAAATCTGGTCATCCAGAAATATGAACATAATTTTATCTCTGATCTTTGCTGCCAGTGGGTCCTTGATTTCAACACTTTTCTCACCTTCTTTACTACTGGCACTCGCTACTTTCCTTGGCCCCGCAGCGTCCTATTTTTAATTTAAAAAAAGGAGTCGGAATACTTCGTTCAGCAAATGAATGCTGAGCAATGTTTGACCCGAAACAACCGTTTTAGTACGGAAAACTGGAGCAAAAATTTTTAGACTGAATTTATGTGGAAAAAAATTGAAACTCCGAGTAACCTGTAGTAAATTATTATTATTATTACACCGTGTGTTTTGTTTTTGTTTGTGATATTTTCCAAATTGCAGGAAAACCGAATCAACTTTTTTCCAAAAAACAAGATAAATATAGTTAATGAAATATAGGTCTAAGTGAGACCTACATAGAGTTTTTTTTTTTTTTTTTTTCATGTCTCTACGACATTCCTACCGGAAGTTACAAGCAGTTTTGTCTGTGTTTTCTTCCAAGGAGCAGTTTTGTCTGTTTTATTCCTAGGGGGTGCTAAAGCGTAATTTTGAGTCCTGATGCGTATGTCCAATTTGGGGAGTTTTGAAGCATTTTAAGGGGGTTGAATTACAGCTCAAAGAGGCAAAAATGAATTTTTTTAAGAAACTTATGTTTTGAGGGCGTTTTTGCCAACTTCCTGTTGATTTTTGCTGAAGGACCTTAGCGTATAAAATGTAGGTCTAAGTCAGACTGACATAGAGGTTTTTGTTTCATGTCTCCACAACATTCCTAACGGAAGTTACAGGCAGTTTTGTCTGTGTTTTTTCCTAGGGAACGCAATTTTGACTTTTGGGGTTTTGGTTTTTTGATTAGATGGCAATTTTCGCCAGTCCTGATGTGTGTGTTAAATTTGGTGAGTTTTGAAGCATGTTAAGGGGGTCAAATTACAGCTCAAAGAGGTGGTGGTATAATAATAATAAAACCTTAGAATTACAATAGGGTCCTCTGTCTCAAAGGGACATTCGGCCCCTAATAAATAAAAAAACAAATAAATAAATAAAATCAAACAAATCTGGTCATTCAGAAATATTAACACAAATATTTTATCTCTGATCTTAGCTGCCGGTTAGTCCTTGAATTCCACACTTTTCTCACCTTCTTTATCACTGGCACTCGCTACTTTCTTTGGCCCTGTCAGAGTTTGTTTGTGACGAACCCCAAGATGCAGAGAAGGAGGCGGGCATTGAGTAAGAAAACATGGTTTTAATTTAAACACTAAAACAATACCAAACAAAGGGAACAGACAAAAAGCGCTCACAAGGGGGATAACAAACTTGGCTATGAACAAAAAAAACTGGAAGCAGGGAACAAAAGACAGTAAGCTACAAACAGCTACCGAAGATAGCTTACCGCAACACTGCATTGACACAACACGACAGGTAGCAAGGACAATAATCCAGCATAGACTGGATGGGAAGACATGTCTAAATAGGAATCGGGCTGATTGACACCAGGTGTGGCCAGGTCCCAATCAGCAGCTGAGGGGGACACAGAACTCGGGGAGAAAGACAGGAAACAGACAAAATAAGAGCGCTGACAGGAAATACTACACACACACAGGAAAAACTAAAACACAAACAAACTGTCAGGGACAAGCCTGACAAGCCCTAAGATGGAATCTTAGAGAAAAGCGGTCACAGGAGATGAGAAAAAGTGCAAGGTGAAACCAGACCTTGTCCTCAGTAGCCATGATGTGATGAAAGAAGTAGAATTTGATATGGAAGGAGCAGAAGTGCGCTCATCACTTATTGTTTGATCCCAGGCGAGGTTTAGTGGGTTAACAAGTCCACCATTCCATGTTGCAGTAATATATGAGGCCATAATTCCAAGGCGGTGCTGAAGCCGTGCCAGGGCAGAAGAGTTATGCCCGGCCACTCAGTGATTGGATGCCTTGCATCAGCCTGGAAAAGATGCTCTTCTAGAAGTTGCTTGGTCCGACTGGTCCGGGTGTGGACTCACCAGACCTTGTTCGTCTTCTGTTGGTGAGGCAACTCATCTGCTTGAAGAAAAAGCATAAAGGAGGAAGGTGACAACCTTTCTCTGCACACCAAGGATATGTTTCCCTCAAGACTCTGGAGCCCGTCTAGTTGGGACTGTGAGTCGTTGGATCACGATTTGATTTCTGATTTTGATTCAGAATGGATTCTCCATTCAACACAATTCTTGCCAGGTGTTATAATAATGATAGTTATAATGAAACTTCTTCCAAACAAGTTAGGAAAGCTCGCCGATTGTATGGAGAAGGCTATTGGGTTGAGTTTTTCTTTGCTCTGATAGATAGATTGATTGATTGATAAAACGTATTTAAAAAATGTATTCTCATTAAAAGAAAATAATCATATTAAAAGAGGTATATATATATATATATATATATATATATATATATATCCATCCATCCATCCATCTTCTTCCGCTTATCCGAGGTCGGGTCGCGGGGGCAGCAGCCTAAGCAGGGAAGCCCAGACTTCCCTCTCCCCAGCCACTTCGTCTAGCTCTTCCCGGGGGATCCCGAGGCGTTCCCAGGCCAGCCGGGAGACATAGTCTTCCCAACGTGTCCTGGGTCTTCCCCGTGGCCTCCTACCAGTTGGACGTGCCCTAAACACCTCCCTCGGGAGGCGTTCGGGTGGCATCCTGACCAGATGCCCGAACCACCTCATCTGGCTCCTCTCGATGTGAAGGAGCAGCGGCTTTACTTTGAGTTCCTCAAAGATGGCAGAGCTTCTCACCCTATCTCTAAGGGAGAGCCCCGCCACACGGCGGAGGAAACTCATTTCGGCCGCTTGTACCCGTGATCTTACCCTTTCGGTCATGACCCAAAGCTCATGACCATAGGTGAGGATGGGAACGTAGATCGACCGGTAAATTGAGAGCTTTGCCTTCCGGCTCAGCTCCTTCTTCACCACAACGGATCGGTACAACGTCCGCATTACTGAAGACGCCGCACCGATCCGCCTGTCGATCTCACGATCCACTCTTCCCCCACTCGTGAACAAGACTCCTAGGTACTTGAACTCCTTCACTTGGGGCAGGGTCTCCTCCCCAACCCGGAGATGGCATTCCACCCTTTTCCGGGAGAGAACCATGGACTCGGATTTGGAGGTGCTGATTCTCTTTCCGGCCGCCTCACACTCGGCTGCGAACCGATCCAGTGAGAGCTGAAGATCCCGGCCAGATGAAGCCAACAGGACCACATCGTCTGCAAAAAGCAGAGACCTAATCCCGCGGCCACCAAACCGGAACCCCTCAATGCCTTGACTGCGCCTAGAAATTCTGTCCATAAAAGTTATGAACAGAATCGGTGACAAAGGGCAACCTTGGCGGAGTCCAACCCTCACTGGAAACGTGTCCGACTTACTGCCAGCAATGCGGACCAAGCTCTGACACTGATCATACAGGGATCGGACTGCCATAATAAGACAGTCCGATACCCCATACTCTCTGAGCACTCCCCACAGGACTTCCCGAGGGCCACGGTCGAATGCCTTCTCCAAGTCCACAAAGCACATGTAGACTGGTTGGGCAAACTCCCATGCACCCTCAAGAACCCTGCCGAGAGTATAGAGCTGGTCCACAGTTCCACGACCAGGATGAAAACCACACTGTTCCTCCTGAATCCGAGGTTCGACTATCCGGCGTAGTCTCCTCTCCAGTACACCTGAATAAACCTTACCGGGAAGGCTGAGGAGTGTGATCCCACGATAGTTGGAACACACCCTCCGGTCCCCCTTCTTAAAGAGAGGGACCACCACCCCGGTCTGCCAATCCAGAGGTACCTCCCCCGATGTCCACGCGATGCTGCAGAGTCTTGTCAACCAAGACAGCCCCACAGCATCCTGAGCCTTAAGGAACTCCGGGCGGATCTCATCCACCCCTGGGGCCTTGCCACCGAGGAGCTTTTTAACTACCTCAGCAACCTCAGCCCCAGAAATAGGAGAGTCCACCACAGATTCCCCAGGCACTGCTTCCTCATAGGAAGACGTGTTGGTGGGATTGAGGAGATCTTCAAAGTATTCCTTCCACCTATCCACAACATCCGCAGTTGAGGTCAGCAGAACACCATCCGCACCATACATGGTGTTGACAGTGCACTGCTTCCCCTTCCTGAGGCGGCGGATGGTGATCCAGAATCGCTTCGAAGCCATCCGGAAGTCATTTTCCATGGCTTCCCCAAACTCTTCCCATGTCCGAGTTTTTGCCTCTGTGACCGCCGAAGCTGCACACCGCTTGGCCTGTCGGTACCTGTCCACTGCCTCTGGAGTCCTATGAGCCAAAAGAACCCGGTAGGACTCCTTCTTCAGCTTGACGGCATCCCTCACCGCTGGTGTCCACCAGCGGGTTCTAGGATTACCGCCACGACAAGCACCAACTACCTTGCGGCCACAGCTCCGATTTTTTTCAAGCATTTAATAATTTTTTGACATTTTTCTTTTGTATTATAATTTTTTTTTTAATTCTTAAATCAGGTCGTAATTTAAATTTAAAAAAAAAATATATATATATATATATATATATATATATACACACATAAATGAATATATATATATATATATAAGACTTATTAGAAAGTGTTAAAAAAACTTCTGAGACTTATTAAAAAGTGTTATAATCCCTTGATACTTATTAAAAAGTGTTAAAAAAAAACCTTGAGATTTATTAGGAAGTCTTAAAACCCCTTGAGACTTATTAGAAAGTTTTAAAAACTTCTGATACTTATTAAAAAGTGTTAAAAAAAAACCTTGAGATTTATTAGGAAGTCTTAAAACCCCTTGAGACTTATTAGAAAGTTTTAAAAACTTCTGATACTTATTAAAAAGTGTTAAAAGCCCTTGATACTTATTAGAAAGTGTTAAAACCCACTGATCCTTATTAGAAAGTGTAAAAAACTTCTGAGACTTATTTAAAGGTGTTAAAAACACCTGAGACTTATTACAAAGTGTTAAAAAGACCTGATACTTATTAGAAAGTGTTAAAAACTTCAGAGACTTATTAAAAAGTGTTAAAAAAAACTTGAGATTTATTAGAAAGTCTTAAAACCCCCTGAGACCCTTTAGAAAGTGTTAAAAAAAAACCTGAGACTTTTTAAAAAGTGTTAAAAACTTCTGAGACCTATTAGAAAGTGTTAAAACCCCCTGAGATGTATTAGAAATTGTTAAAAACCCTTCATACTTTTTATACAGTGTTAAAACCCTCTGAGACTTATTAAAACGTGTTAAAACCCCTGAGAATTAGTACAAGGTGTTAAAAACCCCTGAGACTTAATAAAACCTGTTTTTAAAAAAAAAACGGAGTCATCTTTAAAAGTGTTAAAAACTTCTGAGACTTATTAGAAATTGTTAATGTGACAGTAGCTCGGGTTCAGTGGACCACCCAGGAAGGAGAATGCTTTTGAGCAGGTTTGACTCTTTTATTTTTTCAAATAAAGCTTGTCTTTAGTGTAGGTCGGATCGCTTTGCAGCTGCTCCTTTTTACTGATCGCTCACGGTCCGCTCTTTCAGCCGCCGTCGTCGTCGTCGTCGTCCTCTCTGGCTCGCTCTCTGTCGCTCTTCATCTGGCTCTCCAACTCCTTCCTCTTATCTCTCCTCCTTCTCCCCTTTTATACAGCAAGAGGAGATGAATTAATTGTGCCATGCACCTGATTTAGATTGTGGCGGCGTCGCTCCCAGCAAGCCCCGCCTCTCCGCTCCGCCGCATCCTCCGCCTCCTTGCCGCCATCTTGGGCAGGGCTGCAGCGTGCCCTGCCCCCGCCTCTCCACGGTTAAAACCCTCTGAGACGTGTTAGAAAGTGGGAGCGGGAGTTTGGACTCGCCGGCGAGGAGAGAAAGGATGAGAAGACGCAGACAAGGCGAGTGACCTTCGAGGAGCAGGCAGCCAGAGAGCAGCAGCAGATGGCGGCTGGCCTCGCTCACACGGCGCCGTAAAAAGGACGGGCCACCTGTGTCTCGTAACGGGAGAGAAAACAATTGTGGAATATACGACACCCGAAACGCCTCACACATCTGCCACTACAGTGGAAAACCTTCCTCTGGTTTTGTTCAACCAACTTAAGTTCCTTTTTCGCGAGAAAGGACTTGTGTTGCATCCTGGGTGGATCACATGACCTGATGAGTGAAAGAAACCATGAGCAAAGTCCTGTATGCGCCTGGTGCTACGCTACGTGTGCACCTACAGCGGCTATAGAAGACACTGCTGCACTTTTACAAGTCTTTTTGGCCCAAAACTTCATCAAAATAAGGCGCTCTGAACATTGTACAGTCTTAGTAGATCACACCCCCAGTAATAGTACAAGCAATTTATAGTTTGCACATGCTGTTTAGCGCGAGGTATTTACATCGTAGTAAATCAGGCCCGAAGTCGAATTTTTTTTGTACTTTTTGAAGCATGTTTAGGTATTCCTCGTCCTCCAGTGATAATGCTACTTATAAAAAACATACTTTTTGGTGCTATTGAGACAAGGATTAGTGATTTAGAAGTACAAAAACACTGCGGATGGATCCAAAAAGCACATAGTACGCACAAAAACTTCATCAAAATAAAGCGGTCTGCACCAATTTTTGATTTTACAGTCTTAGTAGATCACACGGCCAGTAATAGTACAAGCAATTTATAGTTTGCACGTGCTGTTTAGCGCGAGGTATTTAAATTGTAGTAAATCAGGCCCGAAGTCGACATTTTTTTGTACTTTTTGAAGCATGTTTAGGTATTCCTCGTCCTCCAGTGATAATGCTACTTGTAAAAACATACTTTTTGGTGCTATTGAGACAAGGATTAGTGATTTAGAAGTACAAAAACACTGCGGATGGATCTAAAAAACTCCCAAAAAGTTATAGATGCTAGTTTCAAAACATAGCAAAGGCCACAGGTAGGAGCACGATAACATGAATGTGCCGTAAATGAGTGTCTCCATGGCGAAAGCCCCCGAATACTACACGCGAAAACTTCATCAAAATAAGGCGCTCTGCACCTTTTTCAATTGTACAGTCTTAGTTAATAACAAGGCCAGTAATAGTACAAGCAATTTATAGTTTGCACACGCTGTTTAGCACGAGGTATTTAAATTGTAGTAAATCAGGCCCGAAGTCGACATTTTTTTGTACTTTTTGAAGCATGTTTAGGTATTCCTCGTCCTCCAGTGATAATGCTACTTGTAAAAACATACTTTTTGGTGCTATTGAGACAAGGATTAGTGATTTAGAAGTACAAAAACACTGCGGATGGATCTAAAAAACTCCCAAAAAGTTATAGATGCTAGTTTCAAAACATAGCAAAGGCCACAGGTAGGAGCACGATAACATGAATGTGCCGTAAATGAGTGTCTCCATGGCGAAAGCCCCCGAATACTACACGCGAAAACTTCATCAAAATAAGGCGCTCTGCACCTTTTTCAATTGTACAGTCTTAGTTAATAACAAGGCCAGTAATAGTACAAGCAATTTATAGTTTGCACGTGCTGTTTAGCGCAATGTATTTACATCGTAGTAAATCAGGCCCGAAGTCGAATTTTTTTTGTACTTTTTGAAGCATGTTTAGGTATTCCTCGTCCTCCAGTGATAATGCTACTTATAAAAAACATACTTTTTGGTGCTATTGAGACAAGGATTAGTGATTTAGAAGTACAAAAACACTGCGGATGGATCCAAAAAGCACATAGTACGCACAAAAACTTCATCAAAATAAAGCGGTCTGCACCAATTTTTGATTTTACAGTCTTAG